>NW_010104230.1:485-2361 GCF_000699245.1 Pterocles gutturalis | reverse complement strand
GGCCACCCTGTGCCGGGCAGCCGCCCGGGCGAAAACTGTCCCTGCGGTGGGAGTGTGGGCCGCGGGCTGGGAATGACCTACGATGGCTTCTTCCCACCAAAGGGAAGGAGGTGTGACTGTTGAGAGCACATGTATTTATTTCTGCCCCTGTACAGACGAGTACACCTTGTGCGCCCCTGTGTCCAGAACACATATTTTTCCCGTTTTATATACGCGTTTGTTTTAATTGTGAGCAACATGGGATGCATCTGCATATGCTTGCAATTAAAATCTTAATTGATCGGATATTACCAGGATCGTCATTCTGGTACACTAATGAATAGTATTCTCTCAGGTCCGCACGGCTGCCCTCTTTACCCCTTTTACCTTTCACCCTCCCTCCGAAGCGAAGACAAGCTTTTAAACAACGCTTCCAAAACTCGGTGTTTATTTTATCTTTAAAATACAATCAAACGAACATCAACAAACTGAGAATAACAACGGCAACAACACAAAAACACTTAAACAAGCCACCGAGATTAAATTTAGTTAAATAAATAATTTAAGTTGAACGACTGCAAGAAGGAAGAAGCCCGGGTCTGCTTTGCAGCAGGAGACAATTTGGGTGCCGCAGTGGGCAGAGTAGAGTGAGCCTCAGCTGGGTACACCGCTGCTATCTCCCAAGTTGTGTGTGAGGCACTTTTCTCACCTGACATGAAAATTATCCCTTAGTATAACTAGTGTGATTTTGGGGGGTTATACATATTTTTACATTTTTGAGCCCCATTTTCCCATTATCTCTCCCGTTTTCCCTCTAGCACCCCAATGAATAGGAATAAAAAAAGTATCTGAGAGCATCCTCAGGGGAGGTTGCTCGTGTCCTTTCCCAAACCGTGCTGGTCGGGAGACAGCGTACTTCCCACGGAGGCAAGCCGAGGCCCCGTACGCTGCATCCGCGGTGGGCCAAGCGGCCGGAGGTCCCGGGGAGCAGCACTCCGCCAGTACCCACCCGAGACACACGGTACAGCGCTCCCCCATCGCTCCCGGCACCACTGCCCCACCGCCCCCCGGGAGGCTCTGAATGCCCGTCCGCCACCCGAACCGGGCATTTCTGTCCTCGGCCTCTTTTCCAAGGGGCTGTCTCCCGGTCTGAGCGAGCCCAGCTTCAAATAGAGCCTTAATGCCAGGACTTCGCCACTTTCATTAAGTCCAACCTAGTCAACAGTTAGGGTTAATTTTCCGTGTTATTGTCCTGTTAATCATCGTTTTAATCTTGGTTTTATTTCTACGCCGAGATCAGAGACACTGCCCCTCTTGACATTTTACTAATCAAATTCATCTTTCTGTTTAATGGGAAATTGGGGCAAATTCTGCAGTAATTTCATTGCCCTGGAAGAAATCTTTAACTGATTGCTCTCTCCTAGACCACACAGGACCACACAAGCTCCGCTGGAGGATATTGCTGACCAGTGCCTTTAATTTTTATTGTTTGAGTTATGTCTACCAATTGAATCTCCCTCTTATTAGCTTACTTGTTTTCTGCTTTTTTCCTCCCCAAGAGGATAGGTAATAGTTTATTTTAATAATCGCCTTTTATGAAAAAAAGCTGACTCTGATCTTCGGTTCTCGGAAGACAGAAGGAACGTTTTGTGTTCAAAGACTATATTTTTGCCCACAATAAACAAGAGGAATGGATGTGAGTTCCAGTTACCGGAAAGAAAGGTGACACTTCAAACTAACTTTTATGGGGTTAGAAAAAACAGAGCTTTCAATTAATGCTCAACTCATCTGTAATTGCTAATTAATACCGCTTTAAAAAATATGAAAAGTAAAATCTGGAGTAGCTGGAGACACTCACAGCTGCGGAAAGCGATGTTTATATTTGAATCTGTAGGGA
>NW_010104230.1:0-454 GCF_000699245.1 Pterocles gutturalis | reverse complement strand
ATCTTGTTCCGGGGGCCGCGGTGCGGAGAGCCGCGGACGAGCTTACGCTGGTTTTTCCAGCCGCAGCCGGCTGCTGGTTTGGGGGGCGGCGTTTTAATGTCTCGGGTGTCCCCTTGCCTGTGTCTGTACAGGAAATATCACCGCTGAGGAACAGAGCGACCCGGAGGGCTGCTTTCACACGCTCCTTTCCGCTCTCTTTTTTTTTATGTTTTTTGTTTTGTTTCTGTTTGGTTTTGAATAAGCAACCGGAGAGGCCTGACCATCAGAGCGGACCCCGCGCTATAATTTCACCGGCATATTCTTCCCGTTTACAGATGAAGGTTTCTCTGCGTGTGACCGAGTAGTCTCCGTCGCTCATTTATCACTCCGAAAACGAGGTGGCGGCTTCCCTTGCCTATGCCGGGGGTTGTCCAGGAGATGGCAGGATTGCCTCAGACATGGCTGGGAACGGCGC
>NW_010104229.1:8252-14848 GCF_000699245.1 Pterocles gutturalis | reverse complement strand
CTGTGATTCTGTGATTCTGTGATCACTGAAGAGCTTTTGGATATCCTACAGAAAGGTTTTGAGCTGTTGAGCACCATGCCAGCATTCTAGTATCCTGATTTTAAGACTGCCACTCATGCAGGTACGGTATATCTTGATGGTAGACCCTTCCCTTGCAATTGCCTTTAACATAGCCACAGTAAGGCTATCCAAAATCCATTATATGTTGCAAAGATTTATAAAGGCAGAGATGACAAAGAAGACAGAAATAAAACCATTTACCCCCTGACGAAACCCTTAAATCATCCTCTTCTTCCCCTTCCCCCCATAAGCTGATAAGCTGTAGATCCACTCTTAACCCACATGGTCAGGATTTGATCCTTGTACACACTCCTGCCCTCAGGCACAATTTGCAGGTGGTAGAACCACACCAGCTCTGTAGTTTTACCTTTGTTTGGGGTTTATCTGGGGACTTGCTCAGATTCACGTCTTGCATCTCTACCATCTTGGCCCTGCTTCCAGTTGTTATAGATCTCTTCTTAAAGAACTAGTTTCAAATTTTACCTCTTGAAACTGTACCTTTTTTGGAAATAATAATCCCTTTGACAGCTCTGATGTGTCATAACTGTCCCCGAGAAGGTGTAAAATGCCTTTTCTCATCTGGTGGGACCAAGTGCAATACTCACTGAGGAGCACTGCCCTGCACTTGAACTTATTTCTCACATGAACGTGCACATCAGCAACCACACTTCAGACAGATACCTATGCCTATTTCATGCAGTGCTGGCTCCTAACTGAGATTTCACACAAAAGTAATTAATTACTTAAAGCAATAATATACATAGGAAAGCTGAGCAACCAGTTCTGGGTTTGGGGGTGTTATTTGCAGGTGTACATTGTAAATTTGCCAGGGTAAATTAAAACCAGCATTATGTATCTAAATTTAACACTTGGTACCTCCTTGTTTACAACCATAAAGTGATTCCTTGATTTTCCTCCTCTCCTCCTCTTCACATTTCTGCAGCTGTGTGACTGGGCAGGATGCAGAAGAGTTTCCTCTCTTGAGTAACTTCTTCCCTTGATAATAATAATATTGAACGCTTAAATAGCACTTTTCATCCACAAGGTGCCTCACTAGTGTTAATACAATTAGCTACCTTAATTCTCCCTCCTCCTTCCCCCTGAATGTGCATAGAACAGGCAAAATGAGACACAAAAGGAAGTGTTAGAGTCACTGGCATCCAGTCCTAAGGCCGCTCCCTCTATGAAGCAAGTGATGTAAGGCACCCCCTACAAAGCCCCACTATTACGGCTGCGATTTTGTAAGCACCTTTTTATAGCAGCTTTTTGTTCTTTATCATCCAAAGCATTGAGCAAATAGCTTCTGGGAAGGAACACACTCATGTTTACCTTTGCTCTATGTGCCACCACCAGCGCTATCTGAAACCCAGACAGACATGAAGCAGGTGCCGGAGTTGCATATTTGAGTCACCATCAGTAAAGGCTGACTCATAATTGCAGTGAACATACAGTCTGTTTTCAGATCTTTGGGTAGAGATGCAAAAACTGAATGTCACATTAAAGAGAGGCTGTCAGCCCTCTAGGTCTCTAAGGAAAAAAGGTTTGACAGTAAAAATGGGTAGTTATAATATTTCTGGAATATTTTTTAGAGTTTATGACTCCTGGACTTTACACAAATCAATTAAGCTTCTTTCTGCACTCCTACAGAAATATATCTGAAAAAAATACAGATTTACAGAAGTCTCTCCGTTGTCCCCAGGGAAAAAAGCTTCCATTTAAGTGAACAGAAGTTAAATTGGGACAAAAACCACTCATTTTAGCTTAGACTAAAGTCAGAGCTGATCCAAGGCTATGTCAGGCACAGGTGAGTCTTCAATATAGGAAAGTTAGTTCATATTCAGGCACTTCTGCACAGTCTGTGCTTTGTTTGCTCTCATTACAGAGAATGGTCTATATCTTTTCCAGGATACCTTTGAGTTTAGAAATGATTCTTCCTTCCTTAGGGAGCAAGACAGAAAATGAAGTAAAATGAGCTTCTCAGGAGGCAAATGAGCACAGAAACCTTTAATTTCTGCAACAGGGAGCCCTTCCTGCCTTTGGAATAGCAGCACTTCTCTCCACCTGCTTCCCTTCTTTCTGGAGTTCAGCTGCAAAGGTCATCACTAACCCCTGCTGGACTGGTTTCTTGTCCTTCAGATGAAGAGGAACCTGGACTGGGGAGGTCTGACTGTACCTTGGTGAAGTACCAGATGACTTGGCCCATCCAAAATACGCTGAAGAGTCTATGTCCTATCACAAGGGAGCTATACAGGTTAATATCCATGCACAGTACTTTTAACTGCAATAGCCCATTGTCCAATGATTACAGATCACTATTTTTAAACAAAGGAAATACTATTATCTCCATATATATAAAAATCCTCATATATATATCCCCATATATATAAAAATATAAGGCACAGGTAGTTGTATGTAAACTTCTTAAATGGACATAAAAATCAGTATCTGACCTGCAAACAGAACCCAGGTCACCTGCTCTAATCACCCACTGCTTCCCATACTCCCTGTTTATCTCTGTAGGGTGTATTACCTCAGATATTTCAGAGGCAAATCATTTCAGAGGTTAGATTTTCTAAAAGTTGCAGGAGAACACCATGATTACGCAAAAGACAAGAGCAAAACCAGACTCACATTTCATCTCCATTCCCTCATCAAGAATGTACTTGTGAGTGTAATATCTACTCAACACCTGGTTACACACCAGCTAACTTCCATTAGCGTAACCCTTGAACACTGATCAAAGAGTCCCGCCAATGAGCAGATCTGCAGCAGAACAATCCTGTTTCAGTGAAGCAAGAGCCACTGCCATTCACTGTGATTATTACACCAAATCAGTTCCCTGGCAGACAATCTAATCAAGTGATCAGTTTGATCAAAGAGGTTTCTATTAAATTTTTATATGCTCCTGTCCAGCAAGAATAGCATATTGCCAGCCAAGTTCTGGCATGTTTGAAAGATTGAGAAATAACAGATTCCAGGAGTAGCAATTCAGAAGAATTTTTGCCAGCTAAGGCCCAGATGCTACAATCAAAAGCAGGTAAGCAAGCTCCTACACCTACAAGCCATGAGTGACTTAAGTGAAATTTTGTACTGACTACAGTTCTTGCCCATGTGCTTCCAGCTATTACACTAGAGCCAAAGACTGCACCCCCTAGCCAGAAGCAGATTCACAAAGAAACAGGCTACAGGGGCAGCATTCACACCATGCACATGTAGTCCAGCTGTTGTGCGGCCCCACCTAAATTGTGTTTGCTCTTGGCAGAACAGCAAAGAAAGAAGGCGGCTTTCTTCTATCTCCTAATGAGGTCTTCCTCAAGAATGACTCTTCCTTTTTCCTTTACTTTCCAAAATTCTGTACATTCATCTAAGTGTCTCATGGAAACCTCTCATTGCTAGCTTTTATACAGTCCCCTCCTGCATCTATTTCTGTTCCCAGAGTACTGCTAAATTTTTGGAGACTATCCAAAGACCACGTCTCCTGCTCTACAGCAGCACCCTCACCTTCATTAGTACCACCCTTCGTATCAAACAACAATATTTCTCCCATCATGGAATATCACACAAAGTATACAGTATTTAATCTCCTATGTTTAAACATATTGTCCCATTTTGTTCTCTACGCTTCCACCCATTGTGGTGATGACTTTAATCTCAACTAAAAATAATTGAGAAGTTGAAATCTAGAACTGCAGCTGAACTCATCGCTATAAAGCAACCATAACAACAGCAGCAAGACCTAAAAATCAAATTAGACTTAACATACATATACAACATTGCCAACATCCAAAGAACTGACATGAGTTTACCTCAAAGTCAAGGTTACAGAGGTCACCTACTTCACCATCAGCCTGACAGCATAACCTCTGCAGTTTTAGCAACACATTTCTAGGACAGGAGAGCCAACACAGACCAGAGCATCCCTGAGCTTTATAACCACCCACTCCAACTGCATCAGGCTGTCTGGGAAGGATTAGCAGCTTTGGTGCTAGCCTCTGAGGGCTTTTTTTCTGAAGTTCCAGTGAAGTTCAGACTCTCACTCCAAAGGAAGAGGGGGAAGAAAATTTACCTTATAGAATGGGTTTTAAGAATCACATGCTCATTTACTTTCTCAGCCTGTACATGCAATTACACAGGCAATTACACATGTAAATTAGGCAGAAAATAGAACTTGCATGAGTAAAAGTTAGTCATTACATCACGTCTATTTACAACTGATAATTGTAAAAGTGCTAAGTCTTTGTCCTGGTCTGCACTTAAAAATGAAGCCAGTATAGTTACAGGAGAGCAGGAATTTCTGTGTGGATGTGTGGGAACAAACCACTTCTTTCCAGCACACTCTCCCTGGAAAAAACACTTTCACTACATCACCAAAGAAGAGCCCATCAGCTGGTATATCTCAGTGCTTTCAAGTTACATTATATAAGCTGTCAAAAATATGTGTCTGACTACAAACTAGTTCTTCTTTAAGTGGGAAATTTAGCTCTACAACAGGTCTATCTTGACAATTCCCTTTGGATAGGCAAAGTCTCTTTATGTTCTCTGTGACACTGAAAACATGCACAATCGGTACTCGGTTCTAACGGTCCTACAATGATTTCAACGGAGTAATGCAGTGTGCTTCAAGGTCAATGCTCCCTGAATCAATTTTCCATGGTCTATAATCTTTGCTGTAAACAGCCTGCTCTGCAACTAAGAAAGCAGAAAGGGTTTTAATGCCATCAGTTTCACCCTTAATACCTTCACGTGAAGCTCAAAGAGCTGAAAGGATTTAATATAATTTGTTCCAGGCTTGTGTCAGACTCTACATCAAGGCACCTCCCTTATTCTAGACCACCACGGTGTCTTCTAATGCTTGGCTCTTCGCAGGGCCAGCCCTGTGTTCAGCATAAATTAAAACAGCTGGAGGATTATCTCCAAAGGAGTATGCAAACACTCTCAGTGTAACCTCTGTCCCATTCATCCTCTGCATGCTTGGCATGTACCCATGTTGGGAGCAAGGCAGAAAGACCACAGGCAAATGATGATTGCTTTGCTTTCTCTTGCAGCATGGGACTCCAAAGAAAGCCAGTTCTACCGTGTGATGTTCCCTTTGAACAGCTTCACATGCATCAAAGGGTCAGTGTTGGGGAGGGGTGACTAGTCTCTTTGTTTCTCATTTCCACCCTGGAGACAAACATCCATTCTTCGATCACTTTTTAGCAATCAAAACTATAACAAAGTCTCCAAAGGCATTTTCCCAATATTCACCCTCAAATAAACCACACAAGAGAATGCCATAGGGTGCTAGAAAGACTTTGAAGTCCCCATGAGAGAACTTTCTGGGATGTTCTCTCCCTTATCATGCCTAAGTTATGCATTTAAAAAGATAACAACAAGAGAAAGATAGGCCATACCCTCTATTTACTACTGTCTCTATTTAAAACCAAAACACATGCAAAGCTGTTGATAAGGTCTGGCATAAATAAAAGTAGAGAGTAGGCTATCTATAAAATCACAAGATAATATGATAAGTAAAAAAGAATTTAATAAGAGAAATCATCCATACCATTCTCCAAAACCTCAGTAATACAGCAGGTTTTCCACAGCTTAGAGTGGTGAGGCATTTTCAGTATTATATGAGAATACTCTGAAATAATGACTGTGTAAATAATAGCAATTAATCAAAAGCACCTTCCACTGATATTTCTCAAAGCCAGGGTGGTAATACATCCTGCTGCAGGCCACATCAAAGTCAATCATATTGCCCTCTGATACACCCACTACAAACAGACTGACCCCCCACAATGCAGCAGAAGACAGTATTATTGAGTGGAGTAGTGCTGTCACCATGTGATAAGAGATTCAGAGGAAATTTTCTACTGACAGAACAGGCCTCCCTTTTTTTTTTTTTTTACTTCTGTAGCATCTCTTTGGAAGGAAGAGCCTGCCTAAGTGGCCACTGGAAAAAGAATTAGACAACAAAGGATAAAAGGCTGAAGAACAGAAAGACGAATGTTAAAAAACAACCTCAATTTTTGACATTTCACATGGTTCTGCATTATTTTTTAAAAGTCTGCAGTACCAGTGTTTGGATTTCAAAAGGCCTCAAAAGTGTTCAGTGTTTGGATCTCAGTTTCTGGTTTGAATTAGCTCTTATTTTCAGACTCTTGTTTTCCCTTACCATCGGCATAAGTACATTTTAATTTATAATGCCTCACAATGATTAGGATGCCTTTTTGATTTTTTCATTTGCCTTCTGTATGGATATGGAAAAAACCCAACACTTTCAAATCAGATCAAAGAAATTAAAAAAAAAAATCTCAAATAGGACAGGTTTTTGCTTACAGAGTCCTAAATCTTGCTATTATTTTATTTTAGTAATTCCCAAAACAAAAAACAGTATTTAAAAATAACTGAAATATTTAACTTTTCAAACAATTTTTACATGTTTTGAATTGAAGTATCCAATTAACTTAGAAAGAGGTCCCTGCCCCCACCAAAACTATATTATTTGGATGGATGGATGGATAGATGGATGGGAATGGGAGGGAGGGAAA
>NW_010104229.1:400-8221 GCF_000699245.1 Pterocles gutturalis | reverse complement strand
AGGGAGATAAATAGGGAGGGAGAGAGTGAGGAAGGAAGGGTTAGCTCTGCTTACCGTGTGATACAAAATGAACGAAGAAGACACAGCAGAAGTACACTGTGTTTTATGCTACAGATGTAAGAGCCTTTGTGCTAATGAACTAGCTGTTAATGGCCATGGCTGAACGGAGAGTGTAGTGGGAGACATGTTTTCAGCAACACCTCAAATACCACACTGTACACTTTACAGAGACAATTGGTATTGGCCAGGACCTTGGACTTATGTCTAGACTCTGAGAAATGAGGCTAGTTTTTCATTATGATCTTTGTAGGAACAATCTGCGGAATGACATTTTGCAATCTTACAGGTGGGCTGTTTCAACAAAGGCTCTCAAGTTGCTTTTGCAAGCTGCTTCCCAAAGCCAAATCACCCCTGTGTGGTAGGCGTTGCCTCCATTTTGCAGCAGGGGAAACCGAGGCACCACAGGCTCAAATCACTTGCCCAAGATGACACAGTAAACCTGCAACAGCCCAGCAATAAAGCCCAAGAGTTATGAAGTAATGATAGGAACTGTCAGCGTATCATCTTCGCATTACTTCACAGTTTGATGAGGGATAACACATTACAGAACAGCATCTGTCCATGTGAAATTGTTAGCCTTAACTTTTTGTATGTGTGAACTGTTTACTGAAGCAGTCAGTAACTGCTGTGTTTTTGTTTCTGTATTCCTTGCCTGCGCATTTTCCATGCAAATGCCAGCTATAAGGTATTGTTATAGTGGGGGTAGAGGAGAAAATACAAATGTTGTAATATACTCAGTTAATCTTTTTGTCAGTCTTCACAGCTTTTTTGTGGTAGGCTTCGGCAAGCACTTGAGGTGCCTGGGCAAAGTCGTTCAGTCAGTGCACTTCCTCAGTTGTACAAGTAAGCACATGCAGAAAACTAATTTCAGATTTGACTGTGCAAGAATTCACGCTCCAAGCCCATGAACACAACCCATCCAGGCAAGAGAGGAGTGCTCAAGGTATTCAGTCAATCTCACAAGTTAACCACTGTTTTGGATGTAACACTTCCCTACTCTGTAAAACATGCTCCTCTTCCTCAGTGTGCCACTGCAGGTATGCAGGTAGCTTAATGCAGCTTTTGTCTGCTTTGCAGAAGTACCTTTCCCCTGACTATTAACAACAGCTCTCCAGACTAAACTTGAGCTTGTACTGGTGGTGTTTTTCTGTCAGTTGTAAGGTTTAGTAAGAACACTTGGTCAAATTAATTCCTGACAAAATTCTAATTTGCTTTACAAGCAAGCAATCACCCCTCTAAAACACCTATTACAGTTGTGATACCAGTTAAAAGATCTCAGTTCTGATCACTTGCAGCCAAAATCAATCCTGTGGTTCCCTTCTGGGGCTCTCCTGGAATCATGGGCCACTAGTACATTCAGGGCTGTACCAAGGGTGGGGCAGAAGGAAAGCCAAGTCTGGATATTCCTCCAACAGAGGCCCAAAATGGGGAAAATAACAAAACATAGCAGCTCCTTGTGAATTCGGAGAGCAGTGGGAGACCCTGCAGGGAGCCTCCATGGAGCAGGGAAGCAAGCAGGGGAGTGCTGAACTATCCTGCCCAGACAGGAACATGCTTTGCTCCAGGCATGAATACCCCATACCCTGAACCTAGCAGGCTGAACATTCTTGCCTAGCTGATCAATAGGAAAATAAGGTTAGCCTTATCTGATGAACCAGGAACCTGACTGCATAACCCCACAAGCAAGCTATCAGTTTCAGGCTTCAGTATTACAGGTTTCCACTGAGCAAAAGTGATTCAGCTTCAAGGTATCAAATGAAAATGCACCGAGCTGGGTCCAATGAAAGCCTTGCGTACCTCATCTTCGGAAGCCTGTTCCCTGGAATGGGATAAGAAATGCCAACTCTGACAGCTAAGCTACTTACCTTGTCTGCAAAAAGAACATTAGGAAACTCGGAGTAAAAAATATAAATCAAACTCCAGGGCCTTCAGAAGCACAGGAAAAGAGGGCCCTTATTCAGAATACCTGATATTATGGTGGTAAGAGCACATCCCTGGGAAGGGGAGGTAGGGTTTTGAACCTCCTTTGCCTGAGAGGGCTTGACACCTCCTTATGTCTGTGCAGGTGCTCTAACCACTGGGTATTCCATCCTCTCTGCAGAGTTGATGGAGGTGACCAAAACACCCTGACGCTCTCAGCAAATGCTGAGTGTGAGTCGAGGCTGCCTCCCGAGCAGCCCCAGAGTGAGCCAGGTGAAGGGCTGCCTCTTGGGGACACCCTGCTCAGCTGTGCCCTGCCAAGGGCCAGGCGCAGGATGGCTCAGACTGGGACAGCCATGCAAGTGCCCGAGGCAGAACCCCAGGTGCCAGACACCGCACAGTCAAACAGGGCAGCATGACGTGAGTGTGGACACCTCTGGAGTTCAGGGGCAGCTGAGCAAGGGACTTTTAAGTGACAGTCTTAGATTGGTGCCTCTTTGTTTCCACTTAAACACTTGTATGGCCCCCTAAACCATTTATCAGGTATAACCCTCAGACTCACCCAGTGATTTAACTCACTGGCCATTGCTTTCTGCGCTCCAAGTCACCAGCAGAAAAGGCGTCCCTGTTCCATTCATGCAATGGGTACAACCAGGGTGCCACTTGACACTGCAGAAAATATGCTTGACCCAGAAACCTGAAAATGCATTTCTGTACTAACCAAGGAGGTTCCTCATCCTGGAGAAATTCAAAACTTATGCTCTTACAGGTAACAAGCATGAAGGTAAACGCTAAGTGTAAATTACTGTAGTTTGAAGTGTGGCAACCTACACCCTAACCTACCCAACAGGTTTTATTTAACTGTAAAATAAATGAGCCGTAGCTTTAAAAATGCATTAATCAAAAACTTATTACAACTGCCATTTCTTAGCTGAGTCAACGTCACAACACCGTCACAGTAAAAAGCGATCTCTAAATGCTATCGCTACTGCTCAAGATCCTGCTGTGGTGGTGCGTGCTGAGAAATCCTTTGGCCCTTGAACACAATTAGTGAGCTTTTCAAAGGATCAGGTTAACAACATCTGATCTCAAATACGCTACCTAGTCTCAGAAGAAACAAGAAAGAAGCCAGTACAAAGGTGTTTGTAAATAGCACATGTCAATGGGCCTGAACATATCTGCAAATTTCCCACTACATTTCATGCAAATGCCATACCAAAAAGCACTATCAACTTTGTCAATGTGGGGTCTCTCACTAGGGGCCTATAAATTGGGCAGTATTACTAACGGAGGAGAGGACACAGAATGAACTATATATTTAGCCTTTGAACTATATGCTCGAGTCTGGTGCAGGTTAATTGGGTAACTTTTGGACAGCTTTACAAAGTGATCTGTAACTCTGAAGGTTGCAATTTTGGGGAAATCCATGTGTTAAAACAGCTGCTATCCTTGCTAAGTACTAAAAAATGTGAACCACTAGCTTGAGGCCCCTTCCAGCCAAACTTCTCCTCAGTTTTCCTACCTATAAAACAGGCACAGAATTACCCTGCATTAAGCTTTATCCTACAGCCCCTTATTTACAGGGAAAAAAAAATGAAATTATGCCAAGAGGACTATTTTGAGTCTATTCATTAGAGAAATGGTTTGCAGAATAGAGTTTAGAGACTACTGCATGGCACATCCTATAGACAGAAACGTAATGTTGGAGAAAACTAAGTATGAGATCTTTAATCCCAAGACGTCCTTACATAAATGTGTTCTATTTCAAAACCACCTCTAAATTATTTCACGCAAGCAGAGAACGTTCACTCCCCAAAGTGTTAAATTATGCACAGAAATTGCAATTCAGTTCCAGTAAAATACTCATTCTGATGTTAGATTTATTTTTCCCTCCTGATTAATTGCATGTGCTGAAAAGACCACAAAGTCCACAACAACCTGAGGCCATTTTGCTGAATGCTGCCGAGGTCATTTAAGAAAGCAGCATAATGGATAAGCAAGGCAGTTCTCGTAACATGCCACAAGGCCTGGATGACACACCTTCTGTACACTCTGCCGCCTGGGTTTCCTTCCAGAGTACAATATTTTATGAAGGAGCAATTTTTGTCCACAGACTAATAATGCAAGACAAGTTGCCCAGGTTGGAAACATGGGAGGAGTAGCTCAAAAGAATGCAGCTCTCAACACATTGGATTAATAATTAACAAGACAGACGGAAGGGCATTAAAAGAAGAGAAAAGAAAGACCACACTGAGAGCTACATTTAGTATTAGCTCCAGAAGGCCAAAATCCATTCTCACAGTGTTCCTTTGGAGTATACTTCATTCAGCTAAAAAAATCCCAAACTTGTTCTGGTTCCTAGCATAAGTGAAAAATTCAACCACCTTCCTCAGCAGCTCCACTGGGTTTATGTTTCCTGGGGAATTCTACTCAGCATGCCCTTACTCCTGCATTTCCTTAACACTGTCAGGCAGATGGCAAGCTGAACTCCACAACTCAAAGTCCAATCTTTGTACTCTGACTCCTTTTCACATGCTCAGATGCCCTCAGACTGACTACTGACAGACATGACTCAAGTTGCTGTAAGGATCCGAAGATTAGTGCAACTTACAAGCAGAAAAATTAAACAAAAAGTACATTAAAGTAGTCTGGGTGCTATTCTAAAAAGGGTTTGAATACCGCTTTTTGTAAGGGTATGATGTATTTTGGATCTAGAGGTGATTTTTTTTGGCTGTGAACTTATGTCATCTTCTGAATCTGGTTGTGCCAGTAAAATCTGTTACCACCCCGAGCCCCTCTGCTGGATGCTGGCCTCATCCAACTGCCTATGGACAAGTTCCAGCGAGCACTCCTCCTTTCACTTCAGATGAGCTCAGACTGACAATTGCAACTATTCAAACCAGCCTGCCTGATTTTTGCCTGAAAAGAATTAGGATGTGCTCCCACAGACCGGCAGCTTGATGGGAACAGCAGTCTTCAGCCAGAAAACAATTACAAACAGCCAAAAAGCTGTATGTGAAAAAATGACATCTTCTTACAGCCTCACTGAAATTACCATACTGGGAAAGCAAATGTGGCAATTCTGGTACAAAAATGTCTTTGTTGTGCTGCCCAGCCTCATCCTGCACCTAGCTGGTGGCTTGTGGCCTCCAAAACAGGTAGTGCATCCCCTTTCCCCTCTCCAGGCTGCCTTGCCTGGCCCCTTGCACTGCCTCTATTGCTCTTTGAAACACGTGGGAAATAATCCAGTTGATTAATCTGGCAGAGAACATTACTTTTTTCTGCCATTAGCCTTAGTACTAGTAGTCTTCTGCTGCGTGAGGGAATTGAGCCAGCTTTAACTGGGGGCAGACAAGCAACGGAGACAGTGAGTGTACGGGACAGAGCAAGATCACCCACTCTGGAGCCTCGTAGGGAATGGTGGGAGCAGGTCACTTCCCTTCTGGTGCCAACAAGCCATTAGATCTGTGCAGTCCCTGCCACATAGCTAAACTCCAAAAAGTCGAGTTTACTTTTTCTTAATCTAGAAGAATAACTATGAATAGGAAACACTGCTATGACAGTATTGCGGGCCCCAAATTGCATTAAATCTACCATTGCACTTGAAACCAGACAACTTCCACATTTAGAAGATCCAAACTTACACCTTTGTGAAACATTTGCAAAGAAGCAAACCCAGATTTTTCTTTATATATATATATATACACACACACACCTCTCTATACATACACTTATACATAGATATAACTACATTTATGAGTATTCAGTATATTTTACTAAAGACCTTTATTGGCACAAATCTCAGTGTGGACAGAATTAGTACAGTAGAGTGTGTACTGTTCCCAAAGCTGTTGGGGACTTTATACCAGTGGAGCTGCATGCCCGCTGACAAGAAACTGACAGCCTGAGGCATAGAATCATAGAACCATAGGATGGCTTGGGTTGGAAAGGACCTTAAAAACCATTGAGTTCCAACCCCCTGCCATGGGCAGGGACACCTCCCGCTAGACCAGGTTGCTCAAAGCCTCATCCAGCCTGGCCTTGGAACACCTCCAGCAATGAAGCATTCACTAGGCTATTCCAGTTTCAGGGGTAATGACTAAAACACCACCACAACTGTATCTGAGCTAGTAAGTAGAATGAGTCTTTGGTAGAACACCATGTAGCCACATGCACACACAGAGGTGAGTACTCGGAAGAGGGACAGAGGGATTTCAGCATCACTCCCTGATTCAGGCAGCTCACCAACAAGTATGAGTCCCTGCCAGAACACACCAGGGGCTGTTAAATTTCAGCGCAAGCCTTTCAGAAAGCTGCTTAGCCTCACAGGCTTCACTGTCACAGATGGAGCTTGCTTTCCTTTCCTCTTCCAGCACAGGCCCTGCCTCTCCACCTGATCTTGCCCTGCAGAACAAAAAGCCTTCTGCTCAGCAGCCACAGGGGACTGCCATGCATCTGTTCCTTGCTGCCCAGCTCCATCAAATTTAAACTGGGATGTGCAAAAGCCTCCTTCCTTCCTCCCTGCTGGTATCTGGTAATTTTAAATTTGAAAGCAGTTCATTTCTTTGTACGTATCGAGTAGAGGGGTGGGGAATTGGGAATCCTTTATATTACTGACCAATATGACTGTGCAGATGGTATTTGCAAGTGATGCTTCACAACCAGTTTAACTCCACTCTTTTTGGATCCTGTTGTTTTGTGCTTTCATTTATTATGAAATATAATTCAGAGCATGAAGAAGGTTCAGAATTACTGGCCTAATCAACTTCATACACCAAAGTGGTCAAGCAGTTTGCTATGTAAATTTCTCTATATTCACTTGATTGAACTGCAGAGGATATTAAAACCTACAGCTTTAAAAGTAAATGTAAACATTGTAGTCATTTTTCCAGCAGATGCCAACAAACTTGCAGTTAGAAAAAACAGAGAAAAACCCCAACCAAACAAAACCAGCTCACTTGAAGCAAATTTCCATCTATGAAACACATTTCTTCCTCTCCCACTGTGGCAGTGATAAGATCCTTAACAAGAAAGAAAATTGTGCAGCTTAAGCATTTAAAAAAGCCCTTGTAAAATGCACTTACCCACCACAATATTTTAGCACACAGGTTTTTGAAGGGCCTGACCCAAACCCTACTAAAATCAGTATGTCTCTGCACTGATTGAATGGGCATTGGCTAGAGTTTTATATGAACAACAAGAATGAGTAATCTGATGTCCTTTTTACTGATATACTCACAATGTCTTTCCCTTTCCCAGATCCACTTAGGTTTTAGCTTGGAAACTACTGCCATGCGTTGATAAAACAGAGGTCAAGTCAATCTGTGCACTTACAGTATCATCTAAGTAAACCACTCGCTAGGAACTGGCAGCACTTATTTAAGGCTATTCAAAACCCTGTAGTCAGTCAACTTTCAACACAGGGGTAGGCCTTGGGGATGTTGGGGGGTTTTTTAAGCTGCTGGGGGTTTTGTCTTCTTTTCCTGGTTTGAGGCAAATCCTAATAAAAGCCAGAGGGAAACCTATCAGTCTGCCTCTGGTGGGCCAAACAGTAAGATCTGGAGCAGTTCCTGCCCCCATCCTCATCCTTCTCTCAATTAAGCATTAGCAGAGTAACCGAGCTGTCTTGCCAATAGTAGGTTGTTGATGTTTCCTTTAAAACAGGAGTAAATATATTTACAAATCTTATTATAGAGTCAGTGCTCAGCAGTACTTGTGGCAAGGAGAGAGGAGCATGGATATCAACTGGATAAGAAAATTTGCATGAATACACATACGAATAGTATGCTTAGTCTCCAAGTGAGGGGGAAAACGCTATTGACTTCCATAGGACTGCAGCCT
>NW_010104229.1:0-365 GCF_000699245.1 Pterocles gutturalis | reverse complement strand
GGAAGGCGTTACTTATGGACCAGTCACAAAGCTGCTGCTAAGAGAAAATTCCTTGGGTCCCAGTTCCTCAGAGATTACTTGTGTAAGAGCGAGCTTGCGAATCAGGTTCAAATCACCGTCGCCGCTCGCTCACCTTACACCTGTATCCCAGCGCAGCACCATTACAAAACCCTGCCGCTCCGTTAACGCCTTACAGCCCGGAACAGACACAGAGGCCGGGAAACCTCCACCAGCCCTGGAGCGTTTGGTCTGCCTCCCTTCCAACTCCCACCGCACTAAAAGCTCCAACAAAAAGAGACTTTTTTCTTTTTTTAAGGAGTCAGAGAGGGGGCCAGCAAAAAGGATGCTCACATCTCAAAGTTACC
>NW_010104228.1:4522-4942 GCF_000699245.1 Pterocles gutturalis | reverse complement strand
GCTGGAAATGGGTCAGCCCCCCTGCGGCTTTTCCATCTCCACCGCCAGCGCTGCGGGGACCACGACGGGAGCAGAGCAGCAGAAGCAGCGATGCCGCCGGGCTGTTTGAGCTGGAAGCAGCCTTGCTGTCTCCACCGCCGTGCCAGGCAGTGCCAGCCTGGGTGAGGACGGCTTTCATCCCACGCCGCTCCTGTGCCTTGTGTCCTCCCACCCGCGGGAGCCGGGGCAGGAGCCAGCGAGGAGGAGGAGGTCAGCCCATCAGTACGACATTCCTTCTGGGATTCAACACTGCGGCACCCAACTAACGGTTACACGAGAGGGGTTTGTTACCAACCCCCCCGTGGCTTTCCGGGCTGACACCAGACACCAGCACTGAGCACAGCGTGCAGGAGCCTGCAGCCCGGAGGCGATGCTGAGCGT
>NW_010104228.1:0-4345 GCF_000699245.1 Pterocles gutturalis | reverse complement strand
CTGCCTCCCACGTGCCCCTCCCGCTGCTGCTGGGCTCAAACTCAAACGTAAGACTCCACTTAACCCAAAGGTGCTTTTCCACTCTGGCTGTCTGGTGGCTGTGGCTGACAGTCCCAGGGTAGGGGGGCTCTGGTGTGCCCCGCAGGCTGTAGGGGAGAGAAGCTCACGCCAGGACAGAGGAACGGTTATGCTGTCTCAGAGCGATGCTGGTAGGGAGAGTTCCCATGGCTGGAGGGCAGGATAGAGACAGGAGACTGCTGAGTCCCCATCTCTAGGCACTATCCTTGTCAGGGGATGCAGCTTTCACCCCTCTCCCCTAACTGTGGTTGTTTTTCTTTGCCCCACACTGCCCCAGCTATTTGAAAGCCCAAACGGCACACCCTGCCCTGCTCTCCCACCCCGTGCTCCGGTTGCACAGTTCTCCCCTCCCACCCCATCCCACTCCCCCGCAAGGCGAGCTCTGCCAGAGGCTGCCTGGGAAGGAACTGGGTCAGTGCAAGAGGAACCAGCAACCCCAGAGCAGGGGCTCACACACCAGCAGCAGTTTGGTTCCTTCCCTGGAGCCAGCACAAGCCCAGGGGTCCCCTGCTCCAGGGCGGGTACGGCACCAGCATGGCCCTGGGCAGCGCCCTGCAGCCACCCGTGCCCGAGACCTGTGGCCATTCTGTGCCTTTCATTCTCTCTAAAACCAACAGCTGGAAGGGCTGAGGAGCCAGCTCTTTTGGGGGTTGGATCTTGTCCCAGCCACAGCTCTATTCTGGAAAGACTGAAATAAAAAGGCCTCTTCCACCGTGTGGTCCGTTATTGCAGAAACACGACCGTTACATTAACGACCGAGACCGGCTGACGTTATAAACCGCTTGCTACCTGTTACGGGCGTTTGTATCTCACTTTTATCACTGCAAGTAACGTGCCTCATAAAAGGACAAAAAAAAAACCAAAAAAAAAAAGCCAGTAAGGCATCTCAGTTTGCACTAACACCGCCGTATTTACTACTGCACCTATCAGGAGACCAATAAAGATTTCCCTTCTGAGTCACACCACTGGATGTCTCTCCCACGTGCTGCTCATTTCTGGGTGCAGGGTGTTAACCCACGGGGTTATTGCTGCACCGGCACTAGCGGCAGCGATGCACACCTACGGCCAAAGGCACCTGCCCGTCCTGAACTCGCCCGACTCGCTCGCTTCCTGACCGCTGGCAGCGTGCGGCGAGCCCAGCAATCCGCCCGGGGTGAGGAGCGGGCCGGCAGCAGGGGAGCCGCAGCGTAGCTGTAGGGAATTGATTTCCCCGCTGCCTGAGCTGCCAGGGTCTCTATAAATCCAGACCGGCAGCAGGCGAGGCTGGAGCCATGGGACCAGGAGCTGGGCTCAGGAACAGCTGTTCCCACTGGAAAATTAGAGTGGCAGGTCCTACCCGTCTGTACACGGTCCCTTCACGGCTTAGCCTGGAAGAAAACACAGCAGAAGGGAAACAAATTCAAAAGAAAAAAAAAAAAACCAGACTGGGTTTATTACAGATCTTACAACTTTCCTCATCACGGGTCCCCTGAGGCAGGGTCAGCGCTCTCCGCTGTTGCCCTCTCCAGCGTCTCAAGCCGGCTCCCCGGCCGCGCGAGCTCCCAGCTTGCTGAGCTTCTGCAGGAGGGTGCTGCGCAGCGCCTCATCACCGACGTTCTCCGTGATGGACTCCAGGAAGTGCCTCTCGTTGGCTCTCCGCAGCGTGCTGCTGGGGGATGTATCGGCGCCGCTGAACGTCTCATACTGCGAGAGGATCTCCAAGGCCACCACCACCAGCGGCTCGCCGCACCCCTCCTCCGGCAGCATGGCGGTGACGTGCAGCAGGTGGCAGAACATCTGGATGCAGACGAAGGACACCTCCTGCACCGAGGTCCCGTCCTCGCCGGGGCGCGAGGGGGGTCCCGCAGCGCTCTTGATGGAGGCCAGCAGGTCCGTGAGGCTGCCGCAGTACAGCTGGACCACGTGGAGCCAAGCCTCTGCCGGCAGCCAGGTGGAACAGCTGGAGCTGCAGAGGAGCTGGAAGCCCCGCAGGAAGAGCACGGAGAACTGGAGGTAGGAGGCAAACGGCCGGAGGTTGAGCAAGGGCAGGTACTGCACGTACTCCAGCGTGTACGGCACGTGCAGGACTTGCCGCTGCAGCAGATTTTCAACCACGCGCGTGAGCCTCTTCCATTCGCTGTGGCTGCACCAAGGGAAGACCTGAACGAGGGCCACCAGAAACCCTTTGCTGAAGAGATTCACTTCCTCAGGGTTGTCCACGTTGACGGTGAGGAGCGCCAGCATGGTCTCCCTGAGCTCTGCAGACACGCAGCAGCACTCCATCCACGCCAGGAGCCCGCTGCCTGGTCCGTAAGCTGGCAAAGGCTGGGATGTCCACTCGTCCTCAGGAAGCGTGCAGATCTCAAACAGCGTTGATGGGACCTCATTCTTGAAGTGGTCTCCGTAAAGCTTCTTCAGCCGGAGACCAACAGTCCAGTCCAGTGACGCCACCCTCCTGTGAAGCCAAGCCAGCGACTGGACCCACCGCTCCGGGGAGGGGGAGGTTTCTGGTCTCACCACCTCACAGAGCTGGCACAGGACGGTCAGGATCAGGTCTTTGGTCTCCAGCGAAGGGAAGACCTGGTCCCTAGGCTGATGCCAGCACCTTGTGTAACCATCTAGAAGCTTGCAGAGGCTGAGGAGAAGCGGGAATGGGTGACAGGACTTGATCCAGTGCTCTTCTGAACAGGACTGTATCCCTAAAACCTTACTGAGAATCTGCAGGCTCAGCTCAATTTGAGCAGAGTCTGATTTCAAATAGGGAAGGACAAAGGCTGCAGTCACCTCTGCAGGTGACACAAGAGGGGGTGCTGAGCTTGGCTGCATGAGAAAGGCCAAGAACTCAAGGAACTGCTCCTCCTCCCTCTCTGTGGAAAGCCTCCCCCATACCGCCTCCTCCAGACACCTCAGCACCAGGCTGTGTGGCCTGCCGGGATCATCGCGGGTCTCGAGGAAGCTCAGCGCTGGGAAGGAGCAGAGGATTTGCGCCAGGAACTGGTGTGCTCCGAGGTTGACAACTGCAAGATTACAAACCTGCTTCACCGTGGCCTCGGGGCACAGGAGCATGAGCCTGGCCACAGAAGCCACAGCCCTGGTCAGGCCTTGATCCGACACGCTCTTCGTGATCTGGTTGAAAGTCACGTTCAGATCCTCCTGGAAGCCCTCCGTAACAACCTGCACGTTCAGACACAGACCTGGTCCGCCCCAGGACGCCAGGACGCCCGAGATCACTTTGTTTTTGTCAATTAACGAAAGCTCAGCGTAACACTCCAGGATGGCTTTGGTCACTTGCATCTGCAGCTCTCGGCCCTCCTTGTCTTGGCAGGACGTGTCAAAGCTCACCAGCGTCTCCAGCAATTTCAAAACTAGCTCTGGTTCCTGGAAGAGAGCTTTGCTTTTCACAAGGCAGTCAACCCAGTCCTTTGAAAACGCCCAGGTCTTCTCAGAAGCAAAAATGGAGCACACCTCCCCGTGCCGGTCCAGCTTTTGCTCAATGATTGTCATGGCAACTGAAGACACAAGGCTAGTGTCCAAATCCTTGCTCTGCAGGCTGATCTCCTTGAGAAAGTCCTCAGTGATCTGCATCAGCTCTGACACCATCCGTGCCTCATCCTCACCCAGGTCTCTAGTCTCTGAGAAGAAAACCAGGTTCTTCCTGAAGGTGGTAAGAGTGTCCAGGAGCCGGTAGCTCTCGTAGCAGAGCTCCTCAGAGCTGTTCAGGGAGCCCTGGAGCTCCTCCCCCCACGCACGCAACAAGCTGTGGAGAAAGTCCAAGCCAACAAAGAGCTCCTCACGAGAGAGCTTGGCCGTGACCAAGAGGCTCATGCTTCTCTCTGCTTCCTTCACCTTCTCCTCCAGCCCCCCGTGGTGGAACTGGCTTTCAGCGTCGCTGGTCCAGAGGCTGACCATGGAGCTGACCTTGTCCAGGTACTCTGCAGCAGGGAGGGGGCTGCCCGTCAGCCAGCAGCTCCAGCAGGTTGGCCAAGGCGTAGCACCTTGTGCGGGGCAGGGCGACGCTCCCGGAGGTTTGCTTTAACCCCTCTATCAGGACCATGAGCAGGCTGGTGGCAGCAGGAGGGTCATGCAGAGAGCCAGGGTCACCCTTGAACCTCTTTGGGGGCTGGAGACCATCGTCCAGAGAGGACTCGCACCCATGCTGACGTATGAGAGTGCTGAACGCAGAGACTGTCGCGCCCTCCTGCCCCTCCTTGTGTTTCATCACCTCCCACCACACGTCCAAGAAGAACCTGATGTCCGACGGGGTGGTCTCACAGGCGACGTACTCCAC
>NW_010104227.1:0-1105 GCF_000699245.1 Pterocles gutturalis | reverse complement strand
ATTCTATGATTCTATGATTCTATGACAGAGTGTGCTGATTGGGATCTGAGCATGGCAGGACAAGCATATTAACCAGTAAGCTCTTTACATGCGGTTGGCCTCTCTTCTCCCCTTATCCTTCTTTTTCCCTATGTTTTTTCCTCTCCAAATTCCATCAATCCCTCCCTTTCCCCACCTTTGGTTCCTTCCCTAAACATCCTATAGTAAGTCTAGTGCATCCTGAAATTCTCTTCCTGTGTATCCCATAATGTGTCCCATATCCCTAGGCAGAGAGAGGGAGACAGAGAAGAGAGGGAAAAACCCTCATTGACTCATAATGATGTGTTTCACACGTGGACCATGGGGCTGAGGCTTTCCTGGGACAGCCCTGGGAGGAGCCAGGACATGGGCTCCTTTCTCTGAGAGGACAGCGAGGGATTCCCCACTTGCCATTGGGCATCTGTGTCCATATGTGTGCGTGTACGGGTTGCTCACCCTCCTGTGATGAGCCTGGGCTAGGTGGGACTGGGTATAATTTGGGTTCTGCCACCTACCAATGTTCCTCCACTCTACACTGTGTGTACGGACATTTAATGTTATAGAATCACAGAATCATTTGGGTTGGAAGCGACCTTAGAGATCACCTAGTTCCAACCTCTTGCTATAGGCAGGGACACCTCCCACTAGCCCAGGTTGCCCAAAGCCTCATCCAGCCTGGCCTTGAACCCCTCCAGGGATGGGGCATCCACAGCTGCTCTGGGCAACCTGGGCCACTGCCTCACCCCCCACACAGTAAAGAATATCTTCCTAATATCTAGTCTAAATCTGCCCTCTTCCAGTTTGAATCCATTACCCCTCGTCCTATTGCTACATGCACTTGTAAAAAGCCCCTCTGCAGGTTTCCTGTAGGCTTCCTTCAGGTACTGGAAGGCCACAAGAAGGTCTCCCTGGAGCCTTCTCTTCTCCAGGCTGAACAACCCCAACTCTCTCAGCCTGTCCTCATAGGGGAGGTGTTCCAGCCCCTTGACCAATTTCGTGGCCCTCCTCTGGCCCCGTTCCAACGTCCTTCTTGCATTGCAGGGGCCAGGCCTGGATGTAGTACTCCAGGTGGAGTCTCACAAGAGCA
>NW_010104226.1:0-3473 GCF_000699245.1 Pterocles gutturalis | reverse complement strand
AAAAAAAAAAATATATATATATATATACTTCATGGTGGAGAAGAATTAAAGCTACACATCTTTAAATTCTGTTTTTAAGATGTCCCCAATGCGTTCACAGTCTCAGGATGTGGTCTCCTCTGGCTTAAACTACAGTGCTTCCAAAAGTGCAGATGAATAGTGGCTGCTTGTAAAATAAATGCTCTGGTCCATTATCTAAGGCTATTTAACTGGATACAATTTAACTGCATGTACTACTGTACAAAAAAAAAAAAAAAAAAGGAATATAAAAAGTTAAACTGAAGACTGCAATGGGTAGAAACACAAGTGTTGTGTCTGACAACTGGTGAGACCCAACGGGTACCATTTCCAGTTAGTCATGGTTCCCACGGGATTCAAACCTGCTTTGAAGCCAGCAGGCACTGGCAGTATTCGTTTGGGCTGTGAAGACGTATGGAACCAGGGACAATCAAATCCATGGTACAAGCATTATAAAAGTTATCTGTAATCTTTCTAGTCTTTCCAGCTTTAGCCTCCAAGCGTGAGCTAGAAGATCCTTTCTGCAGGAATTAAAGGTACCACCAATAACTGCTGGGACTCCCCAGTGCAGCAACAAACCAGTTATCTACTCCGTGGCAACTTCTCCACTCGGGTGAAATGACACATTTGCTTCTTTGTCGTGGTTTATACAGAATAAGAAACAGAAAAGACACCACCACCACCACAAAACCAAACCAAACGAAAAGAAGACAACAACAAAACCCAGAGCCTTTCACTGTATAAAAACAATTCAAATTCATATTCTGTACTGGAATCAAAGGATGTGGAGCTGTGACCAAAGCACCCTTTTATTTCTGTTAAATGATTTTGCTTTGCTTCTGTGAAAGCAAAGTAATTACTGTTTAACAGTGTCACTGTTTCACTGTCATTGCAAACGCCAAACAAACCATAACACCTAAGGCAGCCACAATGATTACAAGAACCTGCATCTCCCGCAGATTTGTCTGATGACACGATCTGAGCATAGCTACAGCGTAATTAGAGGATTCTGCCCATTACTAGAAGGCTGACACTTAAGGTGTCCTTACGAAGGCAATCAGGGGATCAAAAATGCACCAAAATAACATGCCTTGATACCGTGTTTGCTTTGTGTCCTTTTAAACATCAACCAGTTAAAGTACGTATTGAATCTAGCCAGGATGGCTTCATGTATTTCAAAATAAAAGCAAAAAATTGTTATGTGAACAAGAATGAGAAGTACAAGTGTTTGGGGACTAAAAGAGATTAATTCTCACTGAGACAAAGTTGACACATAAAATTACTTTCTCACATGCCAGATCACTCATATCTAGAGTGTCAAAGGAAACAGGAAAAGAAACTGCTCTCACAGATGGTCATGAAATCATCTGTCAAACTACCTTGACCTGCTGACAGCTTCTGATGGCATTTTCTCCGTGGACTCTAGTCCTTACAGAAAAAGTGAAAAGGAGATAACACTGAGAGACCTCTAGTTCTGCAAGTCACAGATAATATTTGACTATCTGGTCATTTGTACATAGGCAAATATCTTTTCAGAGGACTGAAGGGTCTCTGAAGCTTAAGCCAATTTTACCTCCTTCTGTGTACATCTGCAGATGGACAACTGACATTTCCTCCAGTTCCTCCTCTTTATTAGAGACTGTTTTCAAGCCAAAAGAAAAAACCGTCACTTAGCATGCCATAATTTTCCATACAAGTTCCACAGACAGGTCATTTTACATCAATGATGTAAATGTCATCTCTTGTAAATGTGAGGAGAAAGACTGAAAGGGTACAGAACACCCTCAGGCAGAAAAACCTCAGGCACAGAGAGCATTATAATTGGCATTTGGATCAGCCAGAACCAGGGCACACAATGCAGAAAGTCATTCAAATACTTGAGCTGAATCAGTTCACTCAGCACACGGCTGTTGCTAAACAATTTGTGTTGAAAAATTTTTATTTTACTGCTTTTTCAGTTTTGAAATATGAAGGCGACATAGCATCCTATTTGCCGACACAGTTATACCCATACAAGTGCTGGAACTGGTGTAATCTTTCCCTGTATTCCTAAAGTATTTAATTACTGTAGCAATAGATATATGTGAGTCCTGACTAATGATAGCATTTAATATTTTTGATGATATCAGATGTGAGATGTTGCATGATACAGGATACAACTAGCTTTAAGATTTTTGTTTGTAAGTGGACAGAAGTTGTTGTTGGATGGTGGCTGTCCTGCTGTCACCTGAACGGTCAGCATTTTACATACACACTCTAAGTAGAGCTGAATAGTCCCTCGCTCAGTGTTTTATGTAGAAAATCTCTCAATCCTTGTGCATCATCATATAAAATCTCTGCAGACGAGGCAAGGATAAAATCTGACTCTACAGGGCAGCATGTTGTGGTCTGCTCAACAACTTCACTTTCCCTTCTCTCCTGCCAACCTCCTCTTCTAATCACCTTCCGACCCTCACAACAGGTCAGCAGGTCTCCCAGATAAAGCCTCTTTCTCTCCACAACGATGCTTTCCTCACATTATATCTGATCCGGTGCCTGAAGCAGGGCTTTGCAGGAAAGAAGTTTGTGAGCCAAGCCCCGTTACCTGTACCACTGTACGGCATCACACACACACACGGCTGCTTCCCAATGCTTTCCTCCCTCCCCACCCAGCCCTGCCTCCAGTGCCTCACTCCCCCCCGTCACCCCGCTCTGCCTTCTCCCGGCCCCTCTGCTCACCGGGCTTTGCTGCCGTCCAACTCCCTCTGCCCACCCTGTCCCCTCTCTCCTCACTTTAAGCTCTCCTGTTACTTCTGCTCCACTCACTACTCCACAACACTTTGCTCAGGCTTTCCACTCCTGTTTCCCACTCCCAGTTTTGCCGGATTTTTGATGGAATATCTTTTTTTTTTTTTTTTCAATGTCATTTTAGATTTATTTTAGTGTCACAAATTAGGTTCTGTAGTTCACACATCACATTTTTGGAAAATCGTATTATCTTTGTTAGTGTGGTTTTGAAAGATTTGAAACAAACCCAGCAATTTCTTGTATTTAAAGCTCGCTGTGGTACATAGAATCATAGAACAGAATCACAGGATGGTTTGGGTTGGAAGGGACCTTAGAGATCATCTTTTTTTTATGGGCAGGGACACCTCCCACTAGCCCAGGTTGCTCAAAGCCTCATCCAGCCTGGCTGTGAACCCCTCCAGGGATGGGACATCCACAGCTTCTCCGGGCAACCTGGGCCACTGCCTCACCACCCGCACAGGAAAACAATTCCTCCGAATATCGAATCTAAACTGCCCTCTTGCAGCTTACACCCATTACCCCTCGTCCTGTCCCTACACTCCCAAAGAGTGCCTCCCCATCTCTCCTGTAGCCCCCCTTTAAGTCGTGTCACGACATGTCCTCCTTTTCCTTTCCTTTTCCTTTTCCTTTTCCTTCTCCTCCTTCCTCCCCCACCCCGACTCTGCCCA
>NW_010104225.1:967-1174 GCF_000699245.1 Pterocles gutturalis | reverse complement strand
AGCACCCAAGGGTCCATTTGGCCACCCAACCGTCCATCTGGCCACCCAAGAGCACCCAAGTTTGCCCAAGAACACCCAACCATCCATTTGGCCACCCAGGAGCACCCAAGGGTCCGTTTGGCCACGCAAGGGTCCGTTTGGCCACCCAGGAGCACCCAAGGCTGCGTTCCGACCCCGGCACCTCCCCGCGCGTACGGACGGGTGGCC
>NW_010104225.1:0-226 GCF_000699245.1 Pterocles gutturalis | reverse complement strand
CACATGGCCACCCAAGGGTCCATTTGGCCACCCAAGGGTCCGTCTGGCCACCCAAGAGCACCCAAGTTTGCCCAAGAACACCCAACCATCCATTTGGCCACCCAGGAGCACCCAAGGGTCCGTTTGGCCACGCAAGGGTCCGTTTGGCCACCCAGGAGCACCCAAGGCTGCGTTCCGACCCCGGCACCTCCCCGCGCGTACGGACGGGTGGCCGGTGGAACCGCGA
>NW_010104224.1:0-554 GCF_000699245.1 Pterocles gutturalis | reverse complement strand
ACCCTTGACCCCCCAACTTACGGTGCAAAAGGAAAATTTTGGTGCAAAAGGAAATTTTTGGTGCAAAAGGAAAATTTTGGTGCAAAAGAACGAAAATCCTGGTGCAAGAGCGAAATCCTGGTGCAAGAGCAGGATGAGGGTGCAAAGCCGCGGTGTCGGTGCAGGAGGAAGATGTCGGTCGGTGCAAGAGGAAGATGCTGGTGCAGGAGGAAGATGCGGGTGCAGAGCCGCAGCAGCGGTGCAAAGCCGCAGTGCTGGTGCAAAGCCGCAGCAGCGGTGCAACACCGAGGCGCCGGTGCAATTGCAAAGCAACGGTGCAAAGCCGCAAAGCGAAAAGTGCTGCAGGGCCACGGTGCTGCTGCAAGACCGAGATGTTGGTGCAGCAGCAAGATGCGGGGGCAAAGCTGGAGGAACGTTTTTGCGGTGCAAGACCGGAGCCCCGGTGCGAAACTGAAGTGGTGGCACAAGGTTGAGTTGCTGGTGCAAGAGGAAGGTGCTGGTGCAACGGCGAGGTGCTGGTGCAAAAGCAAAGCCCCAGTGCAAGAGCAAACCCT
>NW_010104223.1:25291-25939 GCF_000699245.1 Pterocles gutturalis | reverse complement strand
CAGCCCCCTGCCAGCCCCCAGCCACTGGTGCCGGGGTGCAGCCTGTACCCCCCGCGGTGAGGGGGGTTACGAGCGTGGCTTTCCTGTGCGGGGAGGCAGCAGGGCTAACGCTGCTTCCCTTGCTGATGCACACGGGCAGTGTGTCCAGCCTGCTGGCACCGGGCTGGGGAGTGGGCGGTGGGGAGCCCACAGGCCCGCAGAGATCCTGGCACAGCTCCTGCAGAAGCAGCCCGGCTCTTCCCGACCCCCCCCCTCCTGGGGATGGATTTGCTATTTCTTGCCATCAGGAGCAACGCCTTAGCTCTGAACACAGCTGGGTCGAAACACTGCTGCAGAGAAACATTTTTATCAGGCAGAATAAAGACACGATTTCCACCTGGAAATTGCCCAATTTGACTTGTGAGCCTTGAAAAGCAGCCCATTGCATCCCAATTCTCAGAGCAATTTAGTCTCTGTTGGAGCCACAAGCCCATTGCTGAGGCACTGGCTCTCTACCTGTCAGGAGATCAGAACAAGTGCTTTATTCACTTCTTTCCAGCTCTATCAGATGGGCTGAATCAAAGCTGTGAATTATATGCTCTTCATCACAAACGCCTCAGCTATCCTCCTTCTTATCCTTGTCCACAAGCTCTGTGTCACCTTCTTCTT
>NW_010104223.1:21528-25260 GCF_000699245.1 Pterocles gutturalis | reverse complement strand
GCCTCACAACCTCTTCCCCCTCCAGAAGCTCCACAGCCTCTTTCTCCTCCATCCCCGTGGCCAGGGCCCAGCTCTCTGTCTGGCTCAGGCATCACTTTGCTTCCCCTGCCCCATGCCCCTTGCCCATCATTTACCTTCCCAACTGTGAATTGGTTTTCTCTCAGGCAGAATCACAAGCCTGGATGCCCACAGGCAGAAGTACTGCCTCTTCCTGTGCCCTGGCAGGACACGGACAGCTGCCTAGAAGCCGCAAAGCATCTTGTGAGAGTTTCCAGGGAAGCCTGGGCTCTGCGAAGGGTGCTAGCCACATCTCCTGGGCTTTTCTGCTCCATGAGGAGCAGGCTCACCTCTGTCCCGGTGCTATGGCAGCTGTACCTGGCTGTGATGCTGCTTCCCATCAGCCCCGTCAGGATCAGGCATTCATGCTGTCCCCTGTCCTCAGACTGGCCAGGGCACAGCAGTGTAGCAGGGCACCGCTCCCTGAGGGCACCTGCTTCCCCAGGTGCTGTCCTGAAGGGGAAGGCCTTTGGCCAGGATGGGCTGACCTTCTCACTTGGGAGTCTGGGGACATACAACGCAGTCGCAACCTGCTAATGAGCCTGGGAAGCAAGGCAGAGTGTTTGCTTGACATGGCAATTAAATGATGATTGATTCCTGGAACAGCTACTTAATTCCTCATTAACTGGTCTTATCATAGCTGGCATCTGTGCCGAGGGTCCCTCTGAGGGCTCTGCTGCTGCCAGCAGGGACAGCTAGACCTGAGCACCTCTCATGTCAGGGGGAAACACTCAGGATGGTCCCTTGGGGAGCTGGACCACTCCAGGGGATGTGGTGTGGAGGTGAGAGCCGTGAAGGACAGAGCTGAATTTCATACATCTTTATCTTCATGCCTTATTTTGGCTTCTTTCACCCAGCACTTGCCTTAAGAAGCAGAGATTATACAGCACAGTTGTGCATTTCCCACTCTGCTGGGGACTGCTGCAACCAGCCTGGGGAGCATGGGGAGCAGCTGGGTGCGGGGGGAGAAGTTCATTAGGGAGCCAAAAGTCATTAATCTTGGTGGTAGGGCTGCAGCAATGGTCCAGCTCAGTCAGGGCACTGGAGTCTGCCTCCTCCCAGGTGTGCCCTTCCCTTGGGTTCACATCGTGCATGTGCACTTGTATGTGTGCATCCTCCCTGTGCACCTCACAACATCTCGCTGCCGTTACCTCCTGCCAAGATAGCCCAGATGAGCCCCGCGGGGCTGATGGATAGGCATGCTATCCAGTCACCCTGGTAATGAGGACAAAGAATGACTGCTCTTCAACAATTTTGTCTTTTACAGCTTTCCTCTACTGTCTTCATTCCTCTTACCCCAAGCCTGGTTATTACCAGGCAGGCTTATTAAGTCCCTGCGTGGCTAAGTTCACTGTAGGATCCAGACAAACCAAATGGGCTTTGGGGATGACTGTGGGGCTGGCTGGTTTGGCTCTGTCCTTCCCTGCATGTGTGCACATGGGGCTGGTCCTTGCTCTTCCTGCCATTCCCTCTCTAATATCATCTCTGGCAGTTTGATGGCCCTCGTCTCCAGCTGCAAACGCAGCCTGCTGTGCGGTGCGTGCTTGAGTGCACAGGCACAGTCTCTGTGCAATGCAGTGATGGTGGTGACTAAGGAGTGGGAAGTGTCTCTAACCCCTCAGGCACTGGGGCTCTTCCCATCAGCTATCAGAGGGAGCTTTCAGCCTGGCTGCTTTCCCTTGTGGGGCTGAGCACCCGCTGAAGGTGTGCCACAATGATGGCCCCTGGCATCCCCTCCCCACTGCAGACAAATGCTGGAACTGGGTGCTAGGGCTGCACTTGGTGGTCCCTTTCCATGTTTATCAGAAGCACAGCGATACCTCCTTCTGCACTTCTCTCCTCAACTCTGCAGCCCTGTCGTTGCCCCATCCTGCTCCCAGGGAGAGCGTTGTCCCCAGCTCCTGAAATTGGAAAGCAACAAGGAAAAGGGAGTTTAGTACAGGTAAATCTTTTGTAATCCCGGAAGGTACAAGAGCCACAGACGTTAGCACTGACTAAAATCTCCTAGCTGTAGCCCTGCCCAGCCCACATTCAGGAAGACTTTTGCATGCTTCGGCAGTATTTTCCTGGTGTTTCTTTTGCTGCCCACATCGTTACTCTTGGGAGGTGCGTTCACCCTGGGCATTTGCTACCTGCAAGACCTCCCTACCTCGCCCCACCCAGCCTAGGTCAGGCAGCCATCTCCCACCAGCTGGCCCTGTTAGCCTCCTTTGGGATGCCCAAAGTCACCAGAGTCCATGTTCAGGAGCAGTCCAACACAAAGGCTCCCACCCTGCTCCACAACACTGCCCCAAACACTCCCTGACATCTCCCAAAGCTGCCTTTTAGGTTTCAAACTCCTCCCGGCTCCTTTCTGCTTTTCACCCCACCATGCTCTGAGTGTTTCCTGGCGCTTGCTGCTGTGAACCTGTGGCTTTGCAGTACAACTCTCCCCCTCCTCTCACCTGCTGCCGAAGACCTGAAGTGAGCTGAGCAGCAACCTCCCCGCTGGCAGTACCCGCTGCCTGGTGGCCAGCAGTCTGTCCCCAGCCCGTCTGCCGGCGCTTCTCAGTGCATGTGGAGCCAGCTCCCAAAGGCAGCTCCCAGCAAGATCCCATCCCTCCTCACTGCCAGAAACATTTATTGAGAAAAGGGGTGGATGCCCTAACAAAACCGTCAACTTTCTGTTGCTGGAGCTTGGCATCTGCTCCTGGCTGGGCAGCTGCTCTCAAGTGACACTCAGTGACTGGTCTCTCTTTATAATTTCATTAAAAATAAAGATTTTTTTAACTGGAAATCTAATCTGCATGTGGAGGTACGCAAATAAGAGGTTTGTGCTTTCCTTGCCTGAAAACTGGGATGAAGCTTTGAGCTCCTCTGGGTCTGTGTGGGAAATAAAACCGTCTGTGCTACAAATACACATCTCCCTTAAATATTTTGAAAATACTTAACGGCCATCTGCTGCACAAGCCATTACAGGCTTTATTAGTAGGGTGGGAGACTGCAGAAAGCAGAGAATGGTTTTGGAGAGGGAGAAGTGGAGGGCGTTCACCAAAACATGAAGAGTTTTAGCAGCTCAGGAGTGTTTCTGAATGGCTTCATTTTCCTGAGCAGCTTTTCAAAATGTGATGACCGCTGCCAAAACAAAGCCCATCAACAGGGACGCTCAAAACAAGGTACAGCACTCACACCTGCACAGTGTGGCAGAGTTTTGCCAAGGGCATGGGACTTCTTGGGCTTTTCACTCTCTAGAGTCTTCATCTCCAACTTCTTTATTTAGATTTTCAAAGACAGATTTAAAGCCAAGGTGACGTGCTTTCTATCAGAAAGCCTAGTGCACCTCAGGGAACCCTACAGCGGGTGGAAGCGTGTCTGCTACACAGCATACTGCAGAGGAGGCAGCGACAGAGATCTCTATGGAGGACAGGAACCTTTGGGGTTGCAAGGCAATAAGGCGGCACAGTCTAGGACCTGGGAAGGTACTAGAGTGTTGCTGTAAAACACAGGGCGCAGGTACTGAAGAGTGCAAAGTAATTGTTTCTCTCTCCTGGGGAATGCTGATATTTCACTACACATTTTCTTTGTGCCGAAGTGGGTTGGGAAGCCAAAATAGCAAATGCTTCTCTGAAGAAAAGGGGTTGAAATGTTTCATCTTGGAAATTTTCATGAAAAAAAAAAAAAAAAAAAAAAAAAGAG
>NW_010104223.1:0-21497 GCF_000699245.1 Pterocles gutturalis | reverse complement strand
ACAAGGTTTCCGGCCTCTGAAAGGGGGGATTGGTGGGGGGGGGGGAGTTTTCCTGAGGAAGAAACCTGTGTTGACATTTGTAGCTGAGGATCCCATGTGGACTTGGCATTTTCTGAAGCTGGTGGCCTGCAGCCAGGGCTGCACGGCTGCCAGCTGCAGGCAGGGGCGGAGCTGGTTCAAACAGAGGTCTGATGTGATGGGTTGTTTACTTAAATTGCCCCATGGGGTCTCCCCTTTAACCTCTGCATCCCTCCATTCCTCCGCATGGCCAGATGAGCATCCAACACTCCCCACCCCAGCCTAAACACCACCTCCATGTCTTCACAGCATTTCCCTGGCTCCCCTCCATGGCTAGCTACTCTCACCCCATCCTTGGAAGAGCCCTAGCAAACCTCCCCGGTATCTGAAAGCCAGTAGGTACATGTGTAATGCCCAGAGGGCTGTAATTCGCTGTGTGAGCCTCCACTTTGGGAAGTTAGGGAGGGCCCTCAAGTGGTTGTCAGCATCTTATCTATTTCTGTGCCATCTGTTATACTTTGTTGCAGCGAAAATTATAAACGCAGCAATAGGTCCTTTCCTGTCAGGCTGCACGTGGCCATCTCAAGACACATTATAGATACAGCAAATCCTCATCTTAATCCAGCCTGAATCAGATCATCTTGTTGCAGGGCTGCATCCTCATCATACTACCAGCTGGGGAGAGAAGAAGAGACGCTCAGTTTGCCGAGATAGCATTCAAGCTGCAGAGAGGCGGGGAGGGCTCTTGTTTTCTCCAGCATTGCCAAGTCTTTCTGTTCCCGCTAGCCTCATCTTGACATCATCTCTGCATGGGCGAGAGGTTTTTCTGATCTCTTGCCTTGCTGAAATAACAACCTCCTCCCTCCCACTCTGCTCCTGCAGGATCGTTCCCCCCACTGCCAGCAGCATGGAGAGTGTGCGCGAGCTCCAAAACCCACTCTTGGCCAAGGCCAACGGGCACCTCCACAGCAACTATTCTTACCACCAGCATCACAGCCAGGACTACCCCAGTCATCACTGCCAAGGGAAACTGTATTCCTACATCTTCCAAAACACTGGTGGTGCCAGGACTCACCAGCTGCTGGATGCCAGTTCCTTGCAGCTGGCCGTTGAAGCCTTGTACGGCCCAAATTTCATCCTCGTGAAGGATGAGACTGCTCTCAAGGCCAAGGACAGCAAGGTGGAAAGCTGCGAGACCACTTTTACGGAAAGTAAAGAGGCTCCATCCGAAGGTCCTGACAGGCATGAGGCACAAGGGTCCTGCCTGGTAGAGAGCGACATCCGTATCCAAACTGTGTCCTACGAGGTGGAGGAAGAGGAGCTCCAGGAGTACGAGGTGAGCTTTGCCAGGCAGGGTGGCACTAAACTCCCCCTCTGGTAACTCTGGCCATGAGCCCAAATTCTTGGTCATTTATTCTCCCTTCTTTCCCCAGAGCTTTCCCCCCAGACCCCACCATCTCCTGCCCCACTAGCCCCTTCCTGTGCACCCAATATTTCTTCCTCCTTAATATTTCTGCTCCCTTTTCCTCAGCACAGACTTCAGAAGGAGGTCAGCTTCCCTGAGGGCAGCCTGGCTACACGCCCACTAGGAGCGAAGAGGAGGTGGGGTGGTCTCTGCAGGACCCATGGGATTTGGGGACCCTTTGACAAGGGCAGCCTGCGGCTGCTGTGGCACTTGAGTTAAAGGAAAAGAGCAATCCTTGCGTAACAGCAACATTCGCACGCCTGATGGCAGCAGCCAAGAGTAAGCTTAATATAAAGGCAGGATGAGTCTCATAAAGGAAGGAGAGCTGGCAAGAGTGGTGATGCAGAGGCTGGGAATGCCACCCTGAGAGCTGGGAGCGGGTCCCTGGAGCCTGCTGGAGCGGATGTCTGACGGCCCAGCACAGCTCTGCTGCTTTCAGTGCTGCTGGTGTGACCTTTTCAGATGGCAGCAGGGGTGTGCTCACCTCTGTGTGCCTACTCCACCGAGCCACACCACTTCCAGGCTGGTTTGTGGCTGGCTGAGTGGTGCCCAAAGGCAGGAGGGCTGACCGCAGCCGCCCTGAGCAATGTGCTTGCTAAGGGGACAGGACACGTCACTTCTGTGACGGCGGCTCCAACTCAAGCGCTTTCCCTCAGTTGCTAAATTAGTTTAGCAGGATATCGATCTCCTAGTCCCTAATGGAGATAAGGCACTTTATTTAAATTTGTTTAAGCTGACAAACAGCCAGTTCTGCCAAAGCTCAAGATATTTCAGTTTAAGACTATCTATCTCCCAGGGAAATCCCAGACCCCCAGCAAGTAATCTCAGCGTTTGCTCTGGCAGGGAGTCGAGAATCCACTCTGCTCCTGAATTTGCTGAGCTATATTTTTTCTCATCAAACTGGGCTGAGGAGGCCAAAATATTTTTGAAACTCACTCCTTGAATTTGCAGGTGGGAAATGTGAGAATATGTGATGAGGCCAGGAGAGAGCAGCAGCTGGGAGGAGAGGGGCTGAGGTGTGGTCTGCAGGGCGGCTGGGGGAGGTGGGCATGTACTGAATCCACCTGGTTTTGCAGAGTGACTCCTCCAGCGACAGTGAAAGTGAGGATCGTTTCCTGATGCTTCCCCCTCGAGACCACCTGGGCTTGGCCCTTTTCTCCATGCTGTGCTGCTTCTGGCCCCTGGGAATTGCTGCCTTCTACTTCTCCCAAGGGGTAAGGGATCCCTTTGCTTGTCTACATGCACTGGAGTAAGGGCCCTGCAAGCCACAGCAGCCCTCGGAAGGGACTAGGCACCTTCCTGGCTCTGTGCCATTCCCAGACCCCTGAGGGCTGAGGCAAAGTGTGCTCTTGGCTCCCAGATGTCTCCACAACTGCTGTGGGGTTGCAAGCTCTCCAGTTCTTGCGTGGCTTACTGGAGGTCAGTCTTTTCCTCTGGGTCTTTCAGGTGTTACTTAGGAAAGTAGGGTTCCCCTTGTCCAAGTTCTCACCCTCCAGCCAGGCTCAGGAAGATGGCATTTTCCTACCTGCCCTCCCATTCTCCAGTAGTGTGGAGATCGTACACCATGACCTAGTCTGAGGCAGCTCACGCCCTGGGAGTCAGGCTGCTCTGGAGACGGGGCTCATGGGGAGCCTGGTCTCCACACCACACTGTAGCTCCCCATTGCACTTGTTTCTGACACACATTGGCTAAGCTGTGTGAGCCAACACCAGGCTGGCAGAGGCTGGAGAAGGTGGTAGCCTTTGGGCTGCACCAGCCCGGAGGAGCTGCTGCCTTCTTGAGGGCTTAGCCCAGAGCCTGGGCTCACTTACATTACTGTTGACCCTGAATAATTAATGCAGAGCCAGGAGATTTACTCTACGTTTGCACAGATGCTGATGTACCAAGAATAGGCGGAGGGAGGCTTTAAGAAGTTAAATCAAGAATATAGAAACAGAAAAGGAAAAGTGTATAATGTGAGTACCTGGCATAGAGGCGGTGAGAGACAGGGGAAGCTTTAACTGATTAGGACCCTGAGGAGAGGCTGATTTCACATTTTTCCACATGGTGCAGGGTAGAACAGTGCACTCTCTACGTGATAATGTACTTGGTGCAATGTAATTTTAGCTCCATTCACTATAGCTGCCACTTGCCTCCCTTGCTGAGGCAAGGACCATCTCTTTATTCAGAGTCTGTGTACAGTGGGTGCCCTGATCTCCACATGGCAACTCGAACACAAATAGTAGGTAATACTAAAAGTAGCTCTGAATGTGCCCTGAGCACACAGGGAAGCTGGAAGTCACCAGCCGGAGAGACAACACCCATATTTGCCTCCATCGCTGGCTCCATCAGCCCTTCTGTGGCAAACAGGCTTCAGCTGAAAACCCCATGCAGTCAAAATCAAGTGGCAGCACAGCCGTACCAGGGGCTGTGCCGTCTGGAATCAGCTCCCTAAGACTAGGCAGTACTTGTTATATATATGTATAGGGTATATTTGTATGTAGTTGGTACCATGCAGCCATTGCTCCTGTGCAGTGTTTGCCTGGGCTTATGAGGGTCCAGATGCCTGTTCACAGTTCTGGCTGAGCTCCCAGATGGCTGGGGCTTGCAGACAAACGGTGAAAGCCCATGCATCCCTTGGAGGCAAAATCCGCAGGGAAATGTGTATAGGTGGCACTGCTGTGCTGAGCCCTCCGCGACCGACAGACACCTTATTATCCATTCCCAGCCTTTGTGGGATGCAGCAGCTGGGCAAGGGAGCTGACTCAGTAGTGAAACAACTGCATGTAGGCTAAAAGGCCAGGTCGTATGGCCATGAGCAATGAGCGTTTCTTCTCATTCCAGACCAGCAAGGCTGTCTCCAAAGGAGATTTCCATCTGGCCAGTTCAGCTTCCCGCCGAGCTCTCTTCCTCGCCGCGCTCTCCATAACCATCGGCACAGGAGTGTACGTCGGGGTGGTGGTAGCACTGATTGCTTATCTCTCCAAAGGGGGACACGTATAGCTGCCACCTGCACATCAACGCCATCCTCGGCCGCCTACCCTCCGGGGATCAAGTTTTCCTGCGGAGCACAGGGTCCCAGTACCTGCAAGGGCTGCTGGCACAGCAGGACCACGGCTTGGATGCCCCGCGCAGGCTCCTTCCTCTTTCAGACAAACAGTAGACCCCTGTTCTCCCAGAGGCTGTGGGGTGCCACCACCTGACAGCAGAGAATTGGGCACCGGCCAGGCTGCTGGGACCAGGAGGAGCACATTTGCCTGGTGGAAGACACGCAGGAGAGATGCTGCGTGCTGCTGTGGGGCTGGGGCTACCACCCCTGGGCTGGTGCTACGGCTTCCCCTCCCATCCCCCCAGCTGGGAGATCCACCACTGGTGCCCAGGCTTGGCCCATGAAGGGGGCACAGAGAGAGGAGAGAGGATATGGTGCTGGAGAATGACTGCTCCATCTTCTGGGAGGCCAGGGTCCTGGCAGGGTCTCCAGACTCCCATTATGGGGTCAACATTCTCAGTTCAGTGCCACGGGGCAGCACCTGGCCCCTCAGCTGCAGCGAAGTAGGGGGACACAGCATGGACATGACCAAAGGGCATGCTCTCCACATCCTTCTGCAGACAGACCCCTGATCCACAGGAGAACACCCCAGTCACTGGCCTGTCCCAGACCAGAAAAAAGGAGGAAGGCAGGATGATGGTTGCACTCTGTCACTCCCATCGTTGGAGCAAGCTGGCAAAGATAGTAATGTTTTCTCAATGTTAATAATGACTGTAATGATAATTGCAAGTCAGAGCCCCTGTTAGGTTGGTGTCCCCACAGTGCTGGGCCCTGAAAAGACTAGTAATGGCAATTTCCACCCAAGAAGTGACGTGGGACGGGTGGGAGCCTGAAGGACTGCACTCTTGGTGCTAGGTCAGGGCCCTGCACACAAAGAGGGATGGACAGAAAAGGCTGACATGACATGCAGAGCCTCGGGTGGGAGTGCTGTTTGTGAGGAGAGGAGATCCAGAGAAGGGGGAGACTTGGAGGGAGCCCGAGACACAGGGGGTGTCCCCGACACACATGTGCCTCAGAGAGGGGTATCTCCATCCATCCAAAAGCCTCTGCTGACAAGGAAATCCCACGCATCCCCACTTACACCTTACTTTTGCTAAGTCATATATTGTCAGCGACACATCAAGTGCTTCAAAGGTGGGTGTGAAGGCAATGACTGCCCCAAAGGGCTGACACTAAAAGGCCCTGCCTCACCCCCCTCCCTGGTATCCACCTCGACCCTCCCTCACCCTGGCCATGTCTCCCTGCAGCCTCCTTCCCTGCTTGCACAGGGCTACAGGCAGACTCTGGGCACCCATCACTCCCTTCCTGGCATTTCTGGGGGGGCTGCAGCCAGCTCTGCAAGAGGCACAGCATGTTCCTCCAGCTGGGTGCCATTCAAATGTACATTTCATCCTAAAGAAGCATGTTAATGTCTGCGATTGCTGTTGTACTTGAGCCATAAAAGAGAGAAGCACATCAGAGACCTGTTCAGAAGCTGGTCTGAAAGTTCCCATTATATTTTATAATATGGAAGAGCTAATAAATAAAATAGCAGGAGAAAAGACTGTTTCTAAGGACATGGAGCTAGCTAGTGAAGAGGTGATGCTGAGCTCACTTCAACCTGGAGATGTTTATGCAGTTCCCGAAAGAAGTTACAATCCAGCTGGTGTCTGGGCAACTTGGAGGGAAGTGTGCTGTGATGCAGATCACAGCGATCAGCTAGTGCTGGGAGCAGGGTGGTGATGTAGGCTTTTTGCTGTGTGTGGATGGACAAGAAATAGGAAGGGAGAGAGAGACTGGAGCATCATGTATGTTAAGGCTGCTCTGGGTGTAGTAGAAGCATAAAATAAAATGTGCTAGAAGAGGGGAAGAAGAATACAAATATCAGGAGGGAATAAGCAGATGTTGCTTCTGATGGTGGACAGAGAGAGACTAAATTTGAAGGGGAAGACTGGGGTGTCCAGAAGACATGAGATGGCTTAAGATGAGGGGCACCCTCACCCAGCAGCCGAGGGATGGTTTTCATTCCCCTCTCCTGCATGTGCTCAATCTTCCTGGGCATCCATCCCTCCAACCAACCAAGCAGGACAGGAGCACTGTTTCAGGAGAGGGGATGTCTGTGGGTGCCCATGCAGCAGGGGTGACCAGACCACCTGCCCCCCAGCTCCATGCTGTCCCAGCCCTCCCCATCTCTCCCCCTCAAACAGCCCCAGCCAGGGGGCACAGGAGGCTGCTGGGGGCAGGTGTGGGGGGACCTCTGCTGATTCTGGTCCAGACAAAACCATTGGGGCTGCTGGACCATAATCTGCAATCAGAAACAATTTTTGCTTCTGAATTTGTAATTCTGATGGCTGTTTTCCTTCAGTGACTGCCCTGGGTGGGGGGCCAACAGCCCCCAGACCAGTCCTCGTGGGCACCCCCATCCCCCTACACCCCAACACACATCTTTGTCTTTTTTTAATTGGAGACCCATGGGGAAGGACTGGGCTAAAGGGCCAACAGAATTAAAGTGTTTTCCGCTAATAGCCCGAATCTCTGATGATCTTGTCAAAGGGGGCAGGAATGGGCTGTGGCAGAGCATCCCTAAGGGGGGCATTATGCAAATGGAGAAATTAGTTGGAAGCAGCCTGAAGGGAAACATGCGGAAATTGAAATTTGAGGACCAGCAAGGAAACTGCTGCTGAGTAACTTATTATAGACTCACAGCATCTGCTGCAGCTGCCCGACCAGAAGGGAAAGAACAAAAAGGCAACAAGGAACAGCAGTTGAGGAAGATGCAAGCTCCAGAAATTTTCTTTAGCTTAAAAAAAAGAAAAAAAAAAAAAAAAAGGTTAAACTAAACCCTACCACTGGGTGTGGAAGAGGTGACTTTTCACCCCCCTTCCTCCTGTCCTCCCAGGGGAGGGTTCCCACTCCCACCCAGGACCCCCAGCCACATGGCAGAGCTCCATGATGGTCCTGATCCCACAGAGGATACTCAGAAATTTGGGGTGAAGGAGGAATAGCCCCCACTTCTGGCCTGGCAACATTTCTAGCCCAGAAAAGAGAAGGGAGCACAGGGGCTCTGGCACATCGCAGCTGTGGGAGGTGATGTGAAGGGCAGGGAGTGCAGAGATGGTCCCCGCCTGTGCAGAGGGGCAGTGGTGGAGTGGGATTCCTTGTGGCTGGGGGGGGAGGGGTTTGGCGAGGATGGAGGGGGCTGGTTAAACAGTAACGTGCCACAGGCATGTACGCCGCAACCTGCTGTTCTTCCGCACAGCCCAGAACTTTCTAAAAAATAAGTGCAAGAGATGCTTAAGGGTCCCATGATACACCAGAACAAGCACCCATTCTGTATTAATGAGTAATTAATTATCCATAATTAGGACATCTATTTGCAACTGAGTCCCTCACCAGTGGGCTGTCCCTACGAATGCAGGTGCTGTGTGGCATTCCCGGCACAGTCCTGCAACCCCCTGCCTCCAGCGACCCTCTCCCAGTGCCCTTCTGCCCACTGCTCCCCAAATGCCTCTGCCCTGGCCCCATGGCCTCACCAGCACCCCCAGCCCTTGCCCTAAGCCAGTGACACCAACAGACAGACACAAAGAGTCACCACAAAGCCCATCCCCTGCCCCTCTCCCCACACCCATGCCCAAACACTCTTCTGACACGCTGGGCAGCTTTTGGGTTGCGAGAAGTGCCATCACCAGGTGTCCCAGATGCCCTCCTGCTGTGAGGGAAAGACCCTGGGGTTGGAACCAGCCCCGCTTCCAACTCCCCAAGGCTGGCTGAACGCCCCGTCCATCCTTCCCCTGCTCTGGAGATGCTCCTCGCTCAGCCAGGAGCCTGAGGCAGCTCTGTCTGAGGTACACTATGCTCTGGTTTCTTTTCCCAGCAGTGGAAAACAAGTCATCTTCCAGCCTGGGCTACTTTTGTCACATCCGCAAAGTCAAGGTGAGCACTTCCTGGCGGACTTTTTTCTTCGGAAGCAGCTAAGGACAGAGCGGATGGAGCCCAGGACAAGGATTGGGGTGGCCTTTGAATCCTGCCTCCTTCTGGGACACAGGAAGAAAGCTGCCGGGAAAATAGTACCAGCACCTCTGCTGCAGGTCTGAGCAACAGATGCATCTGTGCCACTGCCTACTTCCCCTGGCCCTGCTCGCGCCACTCATCCCTTAGCAAGTGCTGCAGCATGTTGAAATGGGGCCACTGGCTGCAGACTGGGGCTGGGGAGCAGTGGCAAGGGATGCAGGGATGGGGCTGTGCTGCATCTCACTCCTCTTCCCACAGGGATGAGGTGAGAGGATGTAGGAGAAAGGAAAAGAAGCTGGTGTGGTTTGTGGGGACACAAAACCCCCACAGGACCCGGCTGAAGGGATTCAATGGTGTGCTGGTCCTCCTGCATCCCCCCAACTGACCTGCCTCTCCTTGGGGTCATCCCCAAGGCGGGCAGTGTGGAAACCACAGGGGCAGGATGTGGGGTGTCCTTCCTGCTGTGCTCCCAGCACCTTCATCTACCCGGAAGGACACAGCCCTTTGCAGAGACAAAACCGCTGCCTGCTCTCCAAGTAGTGCCTGTCAGTGGGGTGGGATTGCAACCAGTGCTGGTGGGGCAGAAATGCCTCAATTCTCCCCCCACCTGTCCTCTGGAGGCTGGCGAGAAAAGAGATACAGGGAAATAAAAGTGGAGCAAGTCCTTCACCTCACTTAATGGCACAGTCAGTGTTTTCCCCTCACAACAATCCAGTAAGGAAATCGCTAATTATCTGAGACAGGGCAATGCTTCTACTCCCATCCAAAAAAAATCTAAAAGGCATTTAGCAGTGCATCTCTTTGCCTAGCTTATCCTTTCCCCTTTGCTCCCCAAAAACAGCCTGCAGCGGAGAGAGCATGGGGAGGCACAGCCTGTGGCAATGCCATCTCTCCTGGGGCTGGTAGGAGAGGATTTTTGCAGAGAGAAGCCAATTAAGAGCCATCCCTCAGGCATCAGCTGCTGTGAAATCGGGAGGCTCATTACCTCTCCTCTCCCCGCAGACACAGGCACCAGCTCCCTCTTCCACAGCCTCCAGCAGCCACACGTGCACTGATGGGGCCGGGCTGTCCCCATGGAGCAGGACAAGCACTGCCGAGGAGGGACAGAGCGCTGGGTAGGGACACCCTGCTGGGGACAAGGCAGATGCTGTCCCCATGGCCTGCTGGGAGCCATGGGGCTTGCTGTGATGCCACAGGAGGGGCTGGTTAGTGAGAGTGACGCACTGGAGGGTGTTACTGTCACCCGCCACTGCTCATCTGTCCCCTCACAGTGTCAAGGGGCTGTACCCCTGCATGGTCCCCTCCCTACTGTCCCTCTCCACATCCCTGTAGCGTCCAGGCACAGGGACATTTGGGGACCATGTCTGCAGATGTGCTGCTCCTCTGAGCTGACCTTGGTTTTCCTGTGGTTGGTGCCCTGGTTGGATCTCAGAGCCAAAGGCTTTGCAAAGGAACCGTAGCTGCCATTTAGAAGGTGTATCTTAAAAATTCAGTTTAAATATCCTGACAAGTGATACTTCGGGGGCTTTGGAGACTCAAGGCTAATGAATGCCAGAAATGCCTGACTTGTAAGCTCCTAAGGCCTGTGTGTCTCCACCCAAAGGGGTAGGATCTCCCCTCCGGCCAAGCTCCCCCAAGCAGAGGATCTGGTGCTGCCTCTCCAGCCATGCTAGAGAGTGGGATGGGACCTTGGCAGTGGTGGAAGAGCCTCACTTCTGCTCCCACACTGCTGCACTCTGCATGGACAGGATTTTTCTACCTCCTTTTCTCAGCAAGCAAAAGAAGCAGCCAGCTGGGCCTTTGAAAAGCAGTTCACATGGCTGATTTCCACTGACGCTGAAAACATGCTGCTTATGTCCCATGTGCACAGGGCTCCTGGTGCCACCAGGGTCTGTCCGGCTTCCCCTCCCTGCGCTGCCGTCCGGGCTGCCCGGCAGAGGCTGAGCCACTGGACTGTCTCACCGTCCAGCACGTCTTCCCCACCACTGCTCCTCTATGAAGCTCCCCAGTTCATCCAAGTTTTTCTGGATTACTCCTTTCCAAAAATGCCATAGTGTCCTGCGGCAACTGCTCTAGTGCTGGACACAGTCAGCACAGCCCCCCAGCCCCCATTTCTGACAGGAGCTTTCCTGGCTGTAGGGCTGCTCTCAGCTCGCTCCCATCCTTGGGAGCCTTTCGGAGACTTCCTGGCAGAAATCCCCCCACTCTGCATGGACAGACTTTTGGAGACATGGCACTTCACTGGTTTTTAATCCATTCAGTGTTTGCTGGCTTCATTTTTAAATCAGTCTTGTTGCTTAATCAAAATGTCAGGCAGGGCCAAACCCAGAGTCTCACGGAAGTCGGCGTGTGTTACAGCAACACCATTACCTCTGGCAACCAAATTCTCAACCTCACCTGTGAAGCTCGACTGGCGGCTTTGTGGTTCCCAGGCAAGGGATGCTCTGCCTGCCCTACACCTTCATGTATGCCAGTGTTGGCCCCAGCAGGACAGCTCTGTCTGCGCACAGGGAAAAGGCTGCCTGCAATGTCTCCAGGTCTTCATGGATGGATGGACAAAGTGCTACAGAGCTCCACAGGCGTTGGCCAAAATCTGTGGTTTTAACTATGCCCCTACCCAAAGAATGGTGCCTAAAGTCATCTGTATCACCTGTGATTCAAATGTCTAACCAGCATGTTAAATCTAGTTATCAGGGGTTAACCCCTCACAAGCCATAACAGCATGGAAAAGAAGAAGGCCACCCTACCTTTGGGACTCTCAGCCCTGGAATTGCCCTGCAAAGGGGTGGCTGCCTTGTGGTGGCATGGAGAACTGAGGGAGACCCCCATGGGCAAGGGATCTGGAGCCAGCACCCTCCTCCCTGCCTGCCCCTGCCCAGACTCACGCAGTCGCAGAAGTGCCAGGAAGATGGAACTTCATTCTCAAGCGTTTGAGTTTTGTGAGAGGTGTCCATCCCCCCGCAGCTCTCCTGCCTTCCCCCAGTGCTGCAGTTACTGGAGTAATGGAGGAGGGATGGGGAGAGGGGCAAAGGAAGAATCCAGGGAAGGAGAAATGAAATGCAAATAAATGCAAGATCTGCCAAAATGCCATCCTCAAAGTAATATATCAAAGTCTAAGCCATAAATTCTTGACAGTATTAGGCTAGAAAGATGGGAGTTTTTCCTTCCTGAAGTGCTTTCATACCTGAATATTTTCTCCAAAACTACAGATTTTTACAGAGGTTGACTGTGCTAAATAAGAATTACACATCAGCTCATCTGCTTTCTAGAAAAGGAAAGACAGGGAGTGCTACATCAGGACTTTGGCCAAACCGCTGGGACGGAGCCATACTGACAGTTGCCAGGTAGGGGCTGGTTCAAGAAAGTTAAGATGGGTATTAACAGGTTATTAGTATTTTAGAAGATCTGTTGGCCTGGAGGGCAAAATCCTTAAGGATCCATGTGAGGACTGATCTTCCATATTTTCCCTAGCAAGTCAGCATAGGAAGGAGGGGTGCCTTGGTGCCATTCGCTAATGAGACAAAATCAGGAGGGTTTGGAAATACAGAAGAGCAAAGAAACTGGGCCACCTTGAAAGCAGGAGGGGTGAAGACAGGGTGAAAAGCAGGGAGATGTGATGAGGGGTTGCCAGCAGGAACTGCTGCAGCAGGCAGGGAGATCCTTGGCTGGCAGGGGCTGGGGAAAGGCCTGAGCCATCACCGCAGTGGGAAAACGGCAGATCTGATGTGAAGATTCACAGAGCAAATTGGTTCAGCAAAAATATTAATGAAGGACAACTGCAGGGCAGTGGTGGGCCACAGCTGGACTCTGGGAGACCTTTTCAGCTACAGTGTGTGAGAGAGGGGTTTTAATGGGAAGGAGGCAGAGAGGGTGGTAGGATAACAGGGAACGGGGACCTGGCTATGGCGGTGTAACCTGCCGGGACAGAGGCAGATGGTTCCCCACAAATACCACAGGAGCACAGGAGGAAAAGGACTCTCATCTCAACAGCTGGGTTGGCCCAGCAGCACTAGCTGCTTGTAGCCCAGACCAACAGAGGGAATTACGCAGGGGACTGATACAAAAGCTACCTTTTTTCCTTTTTCTCCTCATCTTCATTCCTTCACTCTCCACACAGATATTCCTGATAATTGCTTTTGTGCTTGTCAGCTCAGGAGCAGTTTTGAATGGTGACACTGACTTTTCAGTCCTCCTTCCAGTGCTACATCTCCACTGATGATCCCAGCAAAGCACAGGGTTGCAAACCCCAACCCTTTTGCTACCTTGAGATGCTTTTAAGACCAACACTATTGCTCTTTGCACCAACAAACCGGCTGCCTGTGCAAAATCTGGAGGCAAAGTGGTGCTTAAGCTAACATATACCAACTAAGTGCCCCAAATCCTTGCTTGGGCATAATCAACTGTTCCAACAGCACAGCATCCAGGCAGGCTCCTCTGCACTGTGTCATGCACCTCCAGCACCTGCAAACCCCCTCCCACAGATGCGAATGGGGTGCCTTAGTGGCGGAGCAGAGCCTTAAATTGCAGGTAAGTGGGGGCTGCTCCCCATGGGCTTTGCAGCCCCCCAGCCTGTGTGTTTCACTTACCTTTTAATTTCCATCTTTGCTGGGGTGGGTTCTTTTAAGCACTGGTCTGCAAGGGAGTTCAGGTGGCACCCGAGCTAAACCTCATGCCGCACATGCAGAACAAGAGATTTATCAGCCGGTGCCCAGCAGCACAGTGCACAGCAGCTGAAGCCACCTCAAATTCATCTCCTGCCACCAGCTCAACATGAGAGCAGCATGACAGGTACAGATTGAGTGCTACAGTTTCCCCCCCTTTTAAACTCTCCTCAGCCACAAACTACATTGGTAAATAATGAGCACTCACCATTTAAGTGGTGCCAACTGGCAAAGACCCACCACGACCCTGCTGCCATCAAGGCAGAGGGAGGGAGAAACATAAGGGCACTTGTAAAACCCCTGGGAGGGATGAGTATTATTTTTCCACCATGCCCGACCCAGGCATCCATAGATAGGTATCACACATAGATACCTTCACCAGGGCTCCTCAAAAATATCTTGCAAAGAGTCAGTGAAGGATGGGGGAAGAGAGCCCAAGGCCAGCACCCAGGAGAGATTAATCCTGCAACCGCACCTGGTGTGAGGCATGCAACATTCCCCATTCGGGCAAGAGTCAGATGATGGGAAGCAGGAGAAGCCATCCCTCTGCTCTGCAGAGCACTAGGTACCTCCCACCACAGAGGCTCCCCCAGGCTCTCCTGATGCCCACATGCCCCAGCAGCAGCAGGCAGCCACCCATGATGCTGTGCCATGCTGATGGATGCCTCATCACTGTCCCATGGCCAGGCACAGTCTGCCCCAGCCTCAGAGCCGCCCAAATGGGACCTGTGCTAGCACCCATGATCAGAAAACCCACCCTCCCTGCTCCTTCCCTCTGCTCAGCTGAGGAAGGGCACACTTCAGGGGTCTCGTGTCCACCTTCACAGCAACTGCTGCAGCTGCCACTGCTGTGAAAAGCAGCTATCTCCAGCCCCCAGCAGTTTGGAGACACAGGTAATCATTCTGGAGTAATTACCAGCTTACTCCCTTGGAGAAGTTCGTGGATGAGAAGTCACTGGCAGCTAATTACTCCAATTACTTCCGGACACGCAGAGCCCAGGTGCCCAGGGCTCTCTGCAGCAGCACACAGCACTGCTCAGCAGCTCCCAGCTCCCCACCTGCCTCCCTCCATGAGGCACCCGCTGCCCCAGATCCCCTCCTCTGGGACCACACAGGGTACACTGGGGTGGATGTGTGGTGGGGAGAACCCACCAGCACCAAGGATGTGGAGCTAAGTGGTATCTGAAGAAATGCCCCAGTGGATCAGCACTGCTCCTCAGGGGCTGCCCCACCACCTAGCTCAGGCCCAGGGATGCCACAGGATGACCTTGAGCCCCTCTTTCTTGACCATGTTGATGCCCAGGAAAGCTCAGCAGGGCTTTCTAGCACAGGTGCCCCTCTGCCTGAAAGGTTGATGGTCAATGAAGCCAGACTGCATCTGGAGCAGGACTGGGCCGCCATAGGGACTGAGAGGTGTCAGACATATTGAAAAAATAAAAATAAGTCACCTGTGAGCAAAGCTGCAGGGGGAAGGGGGAGGGTGTTACTGCATCTGAACTCCCAACAAGGTCACTAAAGTTCCTAGTCCCCTGCAAAGGCCTGAGAGTAAGAAAGACAAGACACAGCCCTGCTGTTAGACCCAGCTTCAGGGGTTGATCTTGTAGGTGCAGAGCTCACGAGGCTGTCCCCTCGCATTTGTAGGGTGCTGCAACTCCCAGCAGCTTTGTAGGAAACAAGAGCAGGTACAGCAGTTGTCACCACCCTCCTCAGTGGTAGCAGCCAGCCCCAGAGCCCCCACAGCTCAGTTCTGCACAGCCACACTGGCAGGCACCACAGGGAAGCTCACACGCTAAGGAGAGATGGCTTTTTGGAGACCCCCAGCAGAGCCTGGGCAGGCAGGGACCCCCACAGCCCTACACTCCAAGATGCTGGCAGGGCAGAGGGGCAAACAGCTGGTTTCAGCCTCCCAGAAGAGCACCACCACTTCAGGGCTGGACCACATGCTGACATCTCAGGCATCAACACCCCATCCCTGCCATCACACAGAGCTCTACCCACTGCATCAGCCCCAGCCTGGCATGCAATCTGGGAAGTGAGTCCTGGCCTCTTGCCAGAGAGAGCACAGTCCCTGCCAGGCCTCTGGAGCACCACTGAGCAGATGGTCCCCTCCAAGGCCCAGGAAGCAGAAGAGGACCTCCACCAGAGCAGGGACATGAGGTGTGTGCAGGTTCTCCCCACCCACACCCGTTTTAGAAGCAGACACGGAGGGGAAAGCCTTGCCCAGAAATCACACAAGCAAGAGTAAGGACTAGGAGTGGAAGAGTCTTTATTGCTTTGGTTTCTTACAAGTGAGATATGTGCATCTAGGCTTACTGCAAGGAGACACTTGTGTTGCGTTCAGCTTGCAGCGCAGCACAGGGGATGCAGGGACACTGGGCACACAAGGGTCAGTCTCTCTGCCTTCTCCCATGCACCAGGGAAGAGAGACCCTAGGAAAAAAAGGCAGCCGACAGCTGCAACAGAGTGAAGGACCATGTGAAATGTTATTGCTGTAAGACCAGAAAGGTCAGGGACAGCTTCTTTGGACTCTGCAAAGGACACCAGCTCCTAGCTTAGTGTTCCCAACAGACAAACTGCAGTGGGGACACCAACAAGTCCCCTCTTCTACCAACCTCTGCTCCCTCTAGGGAAGATCAGGGCAGCCAGAGGCAGGTATTAAGAGCCCAGAAAGCCCAGGTGGTACTGGTGCTGACCTCAAGTGAAGCTTTTATTCTCCTCCACTGGGAAGAGCTCAGATCAAAGATGTTCCTCCTGTAACACTGAGCCCCTCCTGACCCGCAGATGAGCCACTATCAGTTTGCTTGCCGAGAGGATGCTGGGCATCTCCACATCCACATTACTCATTCAAGCAAGTGCCTGGGGCAGAGAGACCTTCCTGTCCTCCGTCTCAAGAGGCCCAGCAGCATCCCATGGGACTGGCACAGTACTGCCTCCCTTGCTCGCCCTCCGAGCAAAGAGGGGACAGCCTCCCAGCCCCTCTCCTTCAGGGCAGCTCAGTGCCTTCTCCTTGCACTCCTCCCGTCTCCGGGAACGGGTACTGCACAGATGCTCCCATACCTGATTGAACCACACAGAAAAGAAAACCAGAGACTAGGAACAAAACAAAACCTAACCAGAACAAAAGTTGGGTCAGGGCCCCGGCCCAGGCCCTGGCACTGGAGAGCCAAAGGCGATGTCAGCAGAGGAGCTGTGGCCAAGCCAGCTGGCAACTGGCACTCAGGCATCCACAAGCGTCAGCCCATCATGCAGGGCACGCTTCCACATGTAATAGGTGGAACGGGCTGTGAGCGGGAAGTGGGCGCTGAACTCCTTGTAGGTGGGGAAGGTCTTCGACTCGAAGCGCTGCTGCAGAAACAGCTTGGCCTGGGCCTTGAAGTGGGCAGTGGCGATCACATCCATCACGAACATCCGGCTGTTGGCTCTTTCCGACATGGCATAGCCTGAAATGGTGGTGTTGTACGGCATGGCTGGCGCTGGCTTATCTGGGTGCTTGGTAACTACCTCCATGTGGCACTGGGGCTTGAGGCTTGGCTCTGCTCTCAGGGGGGCCAGGGAAGCCACCTGGCTCAACGGATGGCCAGAGCTGGTCCAGGGCAGGCGATGATGCCTGAGGGCCTGGCCACTGCCCTTCCAAAACCAGTAGGCTGTGCATGAGAGAGATGGGTAACGCAGGCGGTACTTGCAGAACGGCAGGCGCCATTGCTGGACCTGCCTCCTGGCCACATCTCGCAGCTGCTTTCTCCAACACAGAGAGGGCTTGAGCTGCAGGAGACTCCTGGGTGTTGGCTGGTCACCGTTCAGCCTCTTCCTAACAGGCACACTGCTTGGCTTCAACTGCAGGACTGGTTTTCCTGTTGCTAGAGGTTTCTGGTTATCCAAGGGAGACTGGGAGGGTTTGAAGTTGGGGTTCTCCTTGATTGCTTTTCTCCGCCAATTGTAGTAAGTGGACCTGGAGATGCCAGGGAAGCTGCGCTTGAAGCACCTGTAAGGCACCAGAGTGTTCATGGAAATGCATTTCTCCAGGTAGGATTTGGCTCCTTGCATGAAGATTCCTGCTTGGATGGGATCTAGGGAAGGACTCAGGGATCTTAAGCTCCCCCCTGAATTTGCTGGCTTGTTCACATCAGCCTTTTTGGGGACATCCCTGTGAAGCTCCTGCAACCCGTGGGCCTCAGCCAGAGCAGAGGCATCACCATTGACCATGCTCTGCATCTCATGCTTCCAGGCATAGTACGTGGATCGGGAGATCTCTGGAAACATTTGTCGGAAGTGCTGGAGGGGGATTATATTGCCCTCCTGAAAGCAGGACTGGAGGAAGTGTTTAGCTGCAAACCTGGCAGCTGCTTTCTGCCGGTGTTCTCGAGACTGGCGCTTCCAGCGGTAGAAGGTGCTCTTGGTAATACTGTACCGGTCACGGAGGTTGGAGTAGGTCAGCTGGGGGTCACTGTTCAGCAGCTCAAGGGTCTTCATGGGCTGGACAGGAGGCTCTGGCAAAGGCATTGTGGGTTCTAGCTCCTCCAGGCCAACCACGGCTACAAAGTACTGCGCTTTGAAGACCTGTCGGGAGAGCTGCTGCCCTGACCACATGATGTGGAGTGTGGATGTTCGCGGGCCACACTTCCTGGGCCGGATGAGTCGGTTGAAATAGGGCCGGATCTTCAAGTTGCTCATGGGATAGATGGAGTAGATGTTACACTGCAGTACTGAGGCAAGAGCATAGACGTGCCACATGTTGGCAAAGGTGCCAGGAAAACAGGTAGCTTTGATATCAGCATCAAAGATGGCCTCCAGGATAGCCATGGGGAGGCTGGTCATCTCCGGGGTCTCCTCAGTGCAGAGGGAATAGCGGGCAGCCTGCAGCATCACCTTGGAGTCAATCATGCCATTCAAGTAGTATTGCTTGTGCAGCAGCATCTCCACCACTGTACGCACCTGCAGCTCCAGGCTGAGGCTGGGGTTGCCCCAGAGCAGCACGCTGGCAGCCTCAAAGAGGCGGTTCCCCTCACCTTTGCAAACCAGAGGCAGCATGTTACTTGGGGCATCCTCAGGATAGAGGCTCCTGGCTACTCGGTCAACCTCCAGCTCCTCTTGGAACTGCCTCCCACAATAGCCAGGCAGGGAGAAAGATGACAGGGTCCTCTCTGCCTCCAGTGCAGCACTGGTAAGGCCCTCTAGACCAAAGCATTCAGTGGCTTCCTGCAGCTCCTGCAGCACAGACTGCACCAGCTGGTGACGCTGGATCATCCTGAAGGATGGCAAAAAGAAAGAAATTCCTGGAGATTAAGGCAGCAGATGCTCTAGACTGCCAGAGGCCTGGCCTCCAGGTCCTGCTCTTCCCCGAAGGAGAGGATGGGGGAAGAGGGTAGAGGAAAGGCCACTGCTCACCCCTCCACCCACACTCCCAAGGACAAAGGATGAATCCTGGGTCCCCACAGGCAGACCTGGGACAGGGACATGGGCTCAGCTTGCTCTCCAGTGACCTCCTGTGGGCAGCACACATGGCACACAGCCTCCAAAGACACTCGTCTAGGTGAAACCAAGAAGTGACTGCATCCATCAGAGTGGGAAGTCAGGTCACCTTCTACCCCTGCAGACCTGGCTTTGTGCCTGGACTCACCCCTACACCCCTCTCTCCCACCAGTAGCTCCATCCCTTTCATTTTACCACCCCACTACCAGCACCCAGAGATAAGAGAGCCTCAAAGGGGAAATGTTTGTGGAGCTGTGACAGAGCCACACTGTGTGGGTGCATGGAGGGACCTGGCTCAAGATGTTCAAGCCCAAAAGAAGGGGCAAGCTCCCTCAGAGCAGGGCACTGCAGCCATATCCATCGCATGCACCAGAAGACACAGTTACTGCTGCCTGAGCTGACACTAGATGTCACTTGCTGCTCAGCAGACACACACCAGCAGCCAGGGAGAAGCCACAAAAGGAGAGCTTCTCCTAGAAGAGCTACCAGGCAGGAGGCAACCCAAAAGTGCAGACAGAGCATGAGAGCTGGGTTTGTAGTTCAGAGGCTGTAATGGAGCCCTCTTTCCTGCCTGAGCCCATCCCAGTCCTGTCCTTTCTCCCTCCCTCCCCATGCCAGTTCCTACTCAGGCAATCTAAAGGGTCAAACCTGCACCCCCAATTTGTCAGCTTTTTGACACCTACATGGCTCTGACCCTGCCACTCCAGGAGCTTTTCTGACAATTGCATCGTCCTTACCCCATGATCCAGCTCCATCAGTGCAACCCTGTTCAGAAACTCTTCACCACCAGCCAGCCCAGACTCTCCCAGGGACCACAACCCTTCACTCGACTAGGGAACCTAATCTTCTCCATTTTCCTATAAGGCTCATCCACATGCCACCCCCAACATGTAGGGCATCACTATGCAGTCTACTCGATTGATATCCCAGCCAGAGCCCACCTTCTCACAACATTTCACAGGCATCACTACACACTTGCCGCTCTGCAGGGAAATGGAAAACAGCAGAGCCAGGCAGGAAAAGCAGCAGCTCTGCATTAAAGCAGATGTCCTGCCTGACCTGTCCCAATTCTGAGCCCTGTGCCCTGCTGCAGATGGCTTATTATCACCATAGCATCTATGGCCCTGGCCATGACCAAACAGCAAACAAATAGGTGCCATAGAATCACACTGCCATATCCCAGCTACTTCACCACAGGGAGCCTCCGTGCTGCTGCTGCCGCCCTTTGCCTTTCATCAGGCCACAGCTAGTCACCAAATCTACTCCCTTCCCCAAGGTCTCCTGGATGTCAGGGGCCAGGGCCCACTCTTACAGCTGCTCCCACAGCTGTAGGGCATCAGGTATCAGACACAATGCAGGAGAAAGCACACAGCTGTGAAGCAGGGGAGATAAACTTGTCCTAAAATCCTGGTCCAAGCAAGTACGGGGTTGTCACTTCAGGTCAGGTCTGTATTGTTGTTCTCCAGGAAGTTCATACAAATTTATAAAAGTTTACAGAAATTTTTAATAAGCCTGTGGTGAACATATGCTCGAGGAGCTGAAGCAAACACATCCCTCAGGAGGGCTGCAGGACTGGCAGAGCCCAAGTCCTCCTTCTCCATGGCCTGCAAAACCCTTTCAAGGGCCAGCCCCCTCCCCGTGCAGCATCCACCACCTTTCCTTTCAGCCCCCCAGCACTCACCTGCCAGCACACCCAGACAAGGCAAGACAGGCTTTTCCCCTGGAGGGAGTGAGGGGCTGACACAGGCTAGGGAGCACCAGCAACAACCCTGGTCTTTATGGCCTCATGGGCACTTCCCACCCCCTTATAGCTTGGGGGGAAAGGGAGGGTGAGAGAGAGAGATGGAGGCACAGGATTTAATCCTCTCCTTCAGTGATAACCCCACAGCCTCAATGTCACTGCCAGTTCCTACTACCCAGAGCAACAGGACTTCAAAGGCAATCCTAAAACAAAACCCGCAGCTAAAGCAGCACAGATGAACTCCCAGGCCAGGGTGGGGAGGGGTCGGGTAAGCCAGAAGTCAGCCAAGCAGGGGGCTTGGGTTCATCACTAGATAAAACCCAGCAGCTCTCAAAACAGAGGACCTGCTGCAGCAGGAACATTTTTCCCCCCACACTCACAGTGAAGCCAGCTGAACATGACAGACAAGTGCTCACTAAACTGTTCCAGCACCAAGAGGCAACCAAGGGAGCTTTTCTCCACTGATAAAGGAGGTTTTACCCAACCTGGCCACTTTTGCATTGTAACAGATAAGCACACACTTGCAGATCACGTTCCCTCACCTAAACTGACAGGCTGGTGGCATGCCGTAGTGCCAGTTCCCCAAGCCAGGCTTTTTTTTTGCAGGAATCCAGGAGACCTCAGCCCCTGCTGCCCAAGACTGCCAGTGCCTTACAGGAGCAGGGGTGTCCGTGCACCCCAGCCCAGCTGGGTTAGGTGACTTCCTTCCCAGCTCCAGGCTCAGGCCACCCCAGCGGTAAAGGCTCTCATTTGAGAGGAGGAGGTTTGAACCACCATAACTGCACAACAGAAGCACAGAAGTAGTAATCTCAAGAAGCTGTCTAGGCTAGAAACATCACCACACTAGAAATCCGAGAGGGCTTCTGATGGGCAAGCAGTACCAGCAGCCCCCACAGAGTTAGAAACCTGCTCAGTCTGCCAACACTCACATCTCCACCGAAGCCCAGAAACAGAGCAACACTCACTTGGAGAGACAAAACCCACGGACCCACCTTAGCCTAGGCCAAAGCCCTGCAGCTAAGCCCGGTTCCAGGCGTCTCTCGGGCAGGGGCACTGACTGCTCGAGTGCAAGCGGTGCCTCACCGGCCACCTCCAGCCCCATCCACCCGGGAGCGCGCACCCGCG
>NW_010104222.1:0-30331 GCF_000699245.1 Pterocles gutturalis | reverse complement strand
ATTGTAACCACCTTGACTTACCCAAGGTGGTTACTCTTACTTAAGAGCTTAATGCACATTGAAGGAGGGTGATGTAAGAAAGGTCCACAAATTAAAGACTTTACCTGCATAGGCAGGCCATCCCATGTAAGTGAGGCGATCCTTGTGAGGAAGGTTTGTTTACATGAATGAAGGTAGCAGGTTTCAGCCTTTAGAATTACCTAATTGTTTTCAAGGTCTTGAAATTAAGAAAAAGTATGTTCTGATCACATCATTGTCAGGACAATGAGCTTTCTTGACATTTCAGAGGATTTCTTGTTTTTCTTTTCAAGTCCCTGAAAAGATGTCCGTATAAAAGATTGCACTCTGTATAAAGAGTGATGGATGGATGAATGAGGTACTCTTAAAAGGTCTAAAATCATTCCTGAGCTCAGATATCACATCTGATTGAATAGAGTAACTCTGTGAGCTCTAGAATTGTGGTGAATTTTCTACAGGTTGGTATCAGCATTTGAGGAATTGTTTATTATGCATATAATTGCATATCCTCCCAGTATAAAATTTTGAAATTTTATTACCTGGGAGGTAGCTTCCTCCAGCCATTCAAACTCAGCTTCTCTCCCCCAAAATGGGCTAATTTCTCTGACTTTCTCCAACATATGTTTTCCCTTCTCAGGGTTGCATCTTCTCTTCAACTCCTTTTGCAACCAGAAGAGCATGTGTACCTTTCCATAGGGTGACTGGCCCCCAGACTTCTATGTTCTTGAGTCATGATGCCCATCCTGGGTCAGCCCAGCATTAAGAACAGTGGCTGTTAATTAATCCTACAAGGCCAGAAGAGACAGAAGATAGTATTTTTATGAGTCTTAAACTTACAGTTTAGGTTAGAGTTAGGTGGATTTCATGAGCAAAACATGCTGTCAGTAGCAAAATTTGTCAGATTTGAGTCCTACAACTGTTAGTGCCACCTTTATTTTTAACAACATAAACCCCCTCCATCAGATGCAGTCAGAAAGGAGAAGGTAACCATATTAAGAACAACATCCTGCCTCTGATTTGTTTGTGAAATTGTCACTGATGCAGGAGTAAAAGCAAGCTGCTTGCAGTCTTACAGCTGCAGACAGGGCTTATAACTTGTCTGTCTGTGCTTCTCACAGCGCAGCAGTTCTTACTGTATAGCCCCCGCGTTAAAGGCAGAGGTGGGATATAGGCTGAATGGGTGTTGCCTTTGTGGCTCGAAGAGCAATCCAGGATTAAGAGCTGATCTTATCTAATGGCATGTAACAACTTCATAGCTGATAAAACTTTCATCACTGCCCCACAGGGTGATGAACTGCTTCTATTTGTGCAACATTCTTTAAAATTAGTTAATCGTTATTAGCAGTACTTTGGTATTATTGTGGAAGATAGAAATGTGACAAAAGCCACCGCTGTGTTAACCTTGGAGACCAATTGGGAGCCTTAACTGCAAGCGGCGATGCTATGTGACAAGGCGATGCTATGCGACAAGGAGGCTAAACTGGTCCCATATTTGGGCTTGTGCATTGGATCATTCAGTTAAAAATCACCTTCTTAAGAGTCCAAACAAAGCAAAGATTGATAATATTTACTGGGTGAAAACAAGTTCTGGATATGTTCTGAATGAAATTAAATTACCTTCCCATAGGAGAGTGTATCGGAGCACAGTTTACTTTTGCAAACAGTAAAAATAGAAAAGACATATTATCTGTCTTACTATATACATGGGCTTTGAACTCAGGAACACTTCTATAGAAACAAAGACTCAAAGCTTGTATCACTTGGCAAATGATGACAGTTAATTTTTCCAAGCTAAATTATATCCCTGTCTAGCTTTGGAGGTGAAAATATTCTGCTGAGTGAGTGGAGAAGAAATTTTTTAGAATAGGTTTATAGGAAGAGTGTATTCTGAGCTGAGCTATTTCTCATCCCCCTCTTGGACAACACTCACAGTCACTACTAAAGAAAGAAACTCAAATGTGATAAGATAGATATGAAGCATGTAAGCTAGACAGGAATCTTCACTGCAGTCTGGTGAACTTCTGATCCAGGAGGAAGCAGCATTGCTAAGGTTAAAATCATTCCTGTTGTCTATGGATTGATTGTAGTTACATAGTGAGAATGTATGTGCTCTCATTTATGTGCGTATACATTAATGAGCACGCACAAACCCGGGGCAGAGGGGTGGTTTCATGAAGGGCTGGTAACTGTTCAACCGAAGCATAAGTGAGGACTGAAGTAACTAGTATATGAAAGGTTGCTTGAAAACAGCCTGAAATCAAAAGTAATATATTCCTGTCTGAAAAAACAATATGCGTATCATAGGCAGAAAGTATGACCAAACATTCAGCTTTGGAAAGGCAGATCTTATTATATCCCTTTTTTTCTGACCTTTTTTTTTTTTTTTTTTTTTTCCACTAAATGGCCCAAGTGTTTCTAAGATTTTGAAAAGTAATCAATGTTTTCTTCAATTCTGTGACACCTGTATCTTGAGATTCTGCTGTAGCTCCGTGATGGTAATTGATATTGTCAGCTCTTCACAATCATCATGAAATTATCACCAGTGGGTGTTTTGTCCCAAAGAACAGGATGGCTTTCTACATACATACGTGGTTTTTCTTTTGGAGAAAGTTGGACAAATATTGGTTACTGTGGTTGGGATCCCAGATTGCATTCTAGTGGTGGAAATCTTTTTCCCAGTGGCACTAATGTGGGAACAAACAAAAAGCTCCATTTTTAAAATGAAGGTCAAAAAGAAAGGCAAAATGGAACAAGGTTCTGTGCAATTATTCTTCTGCTCTTCATGCAAAAAGACAACAAATTCAAATAGAGGACATGACTATTATGCTACATTATGACTAATCTTAAAAGGATACTACAAAAAGCGATGGCTTCTCTCTAATAATGTTGGGGAAGACAGTGGAGATGTAATTCAGAAATTTTCCAGTGGCTCCAGGCCCCCTTTTTATATGCAAGGCTAGACCTGCTGCTCCCTGGAAAAATCACTAGAAATCTGAGAAAATCAGTCAAGGTGTTGTCATGGGAACAGCAGGAACTTCCAACACAGGATAATGAAGGACCTGATGTTACCTTAAATTTGCATAAACAGGAGTTAATTCATTATCATCTGTGTGCAAAACAAATAGAAGTAGTTATGTGGTTGGTATTTTCTTCAGCTACTGGAGCTCCAATTCAGAGCAGCTTTTAGGATGTCCTTTGGGCATTGAGGAATAAACTAGGTATCACCAGGTCCCAACTTCAGAAAGTGGAGAGGTGTAAAAGTCCTATAAATCTTCCCAGCTCAGCTATCCTAGAAGCAGTCTGTCTGTTGGGGAGTTACCTAGCCCTTAGGCTAGAAAATGCTGAAGGATAATCAGCCCTTAGTATTTAACAAACTAAAGGGTCACTGTCATTATGTCACTCTCCTTCCTCTGAAGCATCAGTTTCATGGAAAACTTCACCCAGTGAAAGATTTAGCTTTAGAGATGAGTCATTAGTAAAATCATAAAATATAATAAGCATGCTGGGGGGTGTAGGAAGGGGTAGAAGTAATGTGATAAAATATTTGTCAGGAAGATGATACTCTGAGAAGAGCTGTATGGAAACAAGATGACAGAATTATTCCACCCTGAAAGGCTGGTATTTCACAAGTGCTGAAAGTTTCATAATACCTCAGCATGCCACGGCATCTTCATATTTATTAAAAGAAAATGTTAATCCTCCCCTTGAGGTTAATAATTAGGGAGTATCTGTTAAAAGCCAGTAAACAGGCTCTGAAGGTCTGCATAGGTTTAGCAGAACCCAGATTTCTGCTCAAGCTAAGCAGCAGCCTTACAGGAGCACATTTCAGCACTCTGAGAAATAACGTACCGGTTTCCGTCGGATTTGTAGGTATACCAATTACAAACGCAGCTGTGATAACCTTTGACAAATCCTAGTTGCAGCACCAAAGACATTTGCACAGAAGGGGCAAGGGGTATTTTGAAGGGTCCCCCCAGTCCGTGGTAGGGCAGGATGAAGTGACCAGGCTTTCGGGCCCCTGCCTGCTTGCCCGGTCCTTCAAATAAACCTGTTCATGCTATGAGCATGAGCACTACTAATTGCAAATATACTTTCACTTACCTCAACCAAGGGCTGAAGAGACTTTGAGGACCCATACCTGCATGTGGTGACTTCAGGTCAGGACTGTGCAGAATTTGTTCTGTTCATCTCATGCCTGAGAACATAGGGTTCAGGGGGCTAAATTCAGCTCGTAGCTTTGGCCGTGCACTGATGATACTAGCAATGCATGAGGATGCACTGCAAGCTGTGACTGAGGAATAAAAGCTGCTCATTCATTTCCTGAGGAGTCAAGCAAGCTCCACCAGGAGATGCAGAGGAAAGCTTTAACAAATGGGTGTTACAGAAGGATTAACTTCATTCATTTTAGCTCCTTGTGCTTTTGGCACTTTTAGGAATTAATCCAGACTTTATTGATTATTTAGGTTTTGATTAGCTTGATGCCTAAGAAATGGAAGGGACAAGGAGTTTCCTCCTGTGTGTATCAGGCACAGAAACTACCAGAGAGGTGGTCTTCCCTTTGAAGAGAGGGGTCTTCACCTCCTGGCTGGGTTCAGCGTACACCTGAGCTTAAAGGGAACAATTCAGTCGTCAAGTCATGGGGCCCCCTTACACCATCCGCAGTGCAATAAAAGCTGATCATATCATATCATATCATAAGGCCTGGGAGCCTTCCCTCAGAAATATTCCTGTATTAAATGGTCTGCTTTGAGAGTTGTTTCCAGGACCATGCTTGGCTGTTATCATAGAAACATGTGCAGTTGATATTGAGAAATAGCAGAACAGTATTTATGCAGTTCAAAAGATGCTCTTAATATGAAGGGCCTCGGGGGAATATTCCTTGGAAAATGTATTTTCATAATAATAAAATGACCTACTTTAGAATTAGTTTTCCATGCTGGAGGAGGCAGGAAGGTGGCAGGAGGCTTGCCAGAGAGATGGACAACATAAGCACGCTCGCTCTTGCTCCTGAACAAGAGGATGAGTGGACTGAATGTATTAATACGTGATAGCACATCATAGGGTTTTTACAGCTAGGTTCCTGCATGCAGGCTGTTTGTATGTGTGCTATATCCAGATCAACATGCCTGCAGGAATGTGAGCAGACGTTCCTATCAGCAGCCAACCCAAACATGCAGATGACAGGGAGAGAGCCCACACAATGTCCGTTTGAGCCGCTCTTCAAAAAGCCTTAGGAGAAGAAGATAAAGCAAAAGGAGGACAAAGCTAATAATAGGTTTGTTAATTATCTACCAAGAAAGCAAGCTTCAATGACATTACACTTTCAATGCTATGATCCCAAATAGCGAGCTGTGTAGCAAGCGTTACTTGCTGTTACTCATCAGCTCCAGCTGCAGGGATGCACCAAGCCAGCCCATGCGTTGTTGCTTCTGCAACAGCAGAGCCTGCCTTCTAGTGACTAACGAGTCCCACCTACGCAGCCTCGGTTTGTCTCATCTTTTGCCTGTTGAAACCTTTCTTTCAATATGATTTATGATCTAACTTCAGCAATCAAGTTAGTCTTTAACCACCACGTGAGTTCAACTGGTTGGCAATCAAAGCCACACCCATTATTGTAAAATCACAGCAGAGTCAGTAGCTAACATGCTGCTCGCTCCTGGGTTGTACAGAGCAATGTTGCCACCTTAAATGGCAGATAATGATGATAACAACGTCCCAAGAGTTAAAAGTTTGATTGTGTCTGTGGCTTCTGCAAATCCAGAACCCATCTCCAATGTACTCTGCATGGGTGCAGTGTGCTGTGCAGGTTTCAAGCCTGAAGTTTTCTGTGCAGTGGTTTGTTGCAATCGCTTCCTATTGTTGTATTCAGGAAAGGAGAAAATTTGCAGAGAAAAAGACACTGAATAGATTTTATCATGGCCTTCTCAGTTCTGTGTCTGATTGCAGAGGAGAGTTTTCTGATGACTTTTATGCAGCCTTCCTGATGCTTCTTTGATCCTTTTTCTGAGCGGTTAATGATTCAACTTCTCCTCATACCTTGAGTGGAAGCAAGAGTGTAAAAGTACCTGTTTTCTAGCAGACTCTTGCTAAGATTTTGCACAGTGGAGGTAAAGACACATTTAAATGTATTTTGGGGTGGACCTATTGGCTTAGTTTTGGAGAGCATTTTGAAGAAAAATGCACATGGAAATATATATCACCCTTGAATTAGTGCAGTATTCTTCCATCTCTCCTTCCCCTTCTGGAAGGCTGGCTTTGTGTGTTGCATGCGGAGTTTCATCCTTGGGCTCCTGAGCTGAACTCCATGACCAGGATTAAACTGGGATAAATCTCCTGTAGTCACCTAGTCTTTATTTGAAATTCTTCACTGCTGATGGTTGAAATGGTTAATCAGTCATATACACTTAATGACTTACTCTTCCTTTCTTGAGAGAGGATTTCCTGTTTGTGACTAAAAATGTGTCTTTTGGAAAATGGGCTTTCCCCTTCTGCACATATGCATTTATTTTTTTTTTAGTTAGGTGTATTTGCTTTCTTTGTTTTACTTCTTATGACCCTATACGTAGAAAAATACTTTCTGTATGGTCAGAGAGCAGCTTTTTGAAGAGTGTTTGCTGTTAGTCACTCATTGAAAGGAAGAGACCTAACCGATTTAAAAAAAAATAAAATCAGGAAATGGGAAAAAACCCATCGGAGGCTTAGAAAGACAGAGCTTACAATGTTCAAGTTGGGCATGCAACATGAGGTAGCAAGAGGTATGAACGTGGTCATCATCAATAATATTTAATCAGTTTTAAAACTGTCTTTCAAAAGGATGCTATGCTATGGTGCAGAACATAATTTAAAAACATCCCTTTCTTATGAGCAGTTTCCTGGCCTTGAGCTATACGAAGCTGTGAAATGGTCTGGCAAGGAGCACGGAGTAAGAGACAGATGGGGACTCAGAGCTGGAAGATCATTCAAGCCTAGATCCAAGAGGCAGAGGGCCAACAAATTTCTGTGTCACATGGACCAACCAACTTACTTGCTTCTGCACGTCCCCTTTTTTTCTGACAGAGCAGCTCTCCCCTTTACGTCTCACCTCCTCCTGCCCTCTTACCTGGCCAAAACTCGCTCAGCAGGTGTAGAGATAGGTCATGGAATAAAGTCATTGAGTCCACATGAGAGACGGGTGGTGTTCCCAGGGTCGGCGTTTAGCCTCATTCTCTAGTTTTCTGGGAGAAACTTAGGGCTGAGGCACACTAACCTTGAACTTCAACAGCTGAGCAACTTGATCGAGTTGCTGCCCAGAGAGCAGAACAGGGGGGTAGTGAATTTCCAGGGGTTGTGGCTTTTCCCTTAAAATACAGGGCGAAGCCCACACACACTAGGGGCAAAGAGCATGTTTTCTGTCCTCCTGGGAAAGGACAAGGGTGAGAGTTTTGAAGGGGTGACGGGGGATTTTCCAGCCCGTCTGCAGTGCTAACCAAGCATTGGTTTCTCTTGAACCACACCTCCTGTGGCAGTCTGCATTTGCAAAAATGTTTTTCTCCTGTTGACTTGGAGTAGAACAAACCCAATGGTTTTCCTGGGGCTGCTCACATATTTTTGACAATATGGTTATACAAGGAAAACCTGATAAATTGCTCTTAGCTTCCTAGCTCTGTAGCCTGAACTTGCTTGATCTTCTGACCCCATCTGCCTCTCTGTCCACATACTTCTTCCATTCGTTCTTGGTCTGCTCTGAGTCCCCTTGCTCAAGCACACAGGCTACAGGTTTATAGGAAGGGTCGTTCAGAACAAATGGCCAGCCTTGCTCTGTGCAAAAGAAGCAGCTCACCTGTAAGAAGAAAAAAAGATAATACAGCAGAGCTGCTTGCTCAGTATCTCATTGCCTGCAGCCTGGTTCACACTGGATGTCCTCCTTTCTGTTGTCAAACGTTCATAACCCATTCGATCCTATGCCCTGTCCAAGCTTTCTGAAAAGCGAGAGCGTTAACAGAGCCTTCTTCAAAAGTGCTTACCTCCTTGTATGAACGCTTACAGATCTGCAGTGGTTGAAAGTACTTCTCTTGGGTGGGTGGCCTTCCTAGGTCAGTAACATCCTTTGCTTGTTCAGCTTCAAGGTGGTACTTTAGGGGTTTTGTGGATTTGAGGTTTTTTTTTTTTCTTCATGAATGCTGTCAGTGGCGTATTCTGTACACGTGTTTGGTTTTGTAGCTTGTGCTTTAAGAGAGGTACCAGTCTGCTTTGCCACTTCATCGATTCAGGACTTGCTGTATGGCAGTAATTAAAGGGAGACACTCCTTTGAATATTTTGTGGTTTCAAAGGTGGACCTCCAAAGCCAGATTCCTACACTCATGACTGCAAAGAGTTTTTAGCAGTAGATGATGAGACGTAGGAGAAAGTGTTCTGTCATTAAATCACTAGTAGACACTGACTGTTGTGTAGTTTTCTCTGTGATCTTCAGCTGTGTTAGCCTCTAAAGAGGCGGCAGAAAAAGTACCAGTTCCTACCTCTGCTCTGTATCTTGCCTGCTTAAGCTATAAGTGTTTAGTATTTCTATGCTCCCATGTAGCATCCAGCAAAATGGCAGAATATGTTAGGACTTTCTGGCATTTCTTGGATAAGAACAGGAACAAAAGGAATTGTATTTTCAAAAATATTGAACAACTTTTTACTCCCCCCGGCCTTACTGGTATTTCTGATTATTCAGCAATTTTGAGAATCAGCCTTCTTTGATTTCAGCACCCGGCTTTAGTGACCTGACTAGTCTGGATGCTTATCTTTATGTTAGCATATATCAAATTTTATGTGTGTATGTATGTCTCTCTGCAAACATGTACATATGTGCAGTTTGTGGCAATAAAAATTGTATCCATAAATAGGATGTCAATCAAAATAAATTGTGGTAGGATGTCAGATGACTGGTTGAATTATCTAGTGCTTATCTTCAAGAAGGTCCTACGTGGAAATAAACCATCTTGGCTGTATTTTCACACTGAACCTAAGGTTGCCATGTGTTTTCTCACTCCTTCAAGTCTGCCTCTGTGCATGAGGCATCCACGTTCAGTGCGAGTCCAGTAATTAAGCCCTGAGCTGTGAATGATCTTTTTTTAATGCCCTGTCAGCTTCCACTCCAACTGACTTAGAAACAAGGACAAAGCTCACGGTTGTGCTCTAGCAAGGTGCAGCCTGACCTCAGCTCACTTCTAAGATTTGCAGGTTAAATATGCTGGCAGCTTGAGCAAGGGCAGCTGGAACTGCTCTGAAGAGGAGTAAAAAGGAAGGCAGCCTGAAGTGAGGAGCTGGGCATTAGGTGATAAACTCCTTAATTGCTCCGGGCTGCCACATCTCTTTTTTTTTTTTTTTTTTTTTTTTTTGAATGCCTGAGGGGGTATGTTTTGCTTTTGTACGTGAAGCAGCTGTGTGTAGTTTGAGAAGCTAAAGGAAGAAATATTTAGAGCTTAAGGTGGTGAAACACTGGCACAGGTTGCCCAGGGAGGTGGGAGATGCCCCGTCACTGGAAACACTCAAGGTCAGGTTGGACGGGGCTCTGGGCAACCTGATCTAGTGGAAGGTGTCCCTGTTCACTGCAGCGGGGTTGGACTAGATGACCTCCACGGTCCCTTCCAACCCAAACTATTCTAGGATTCTAAGCTTGTAGCTTCACCATATGTGAAGGTGAGCTGGAGGGATAGCTGCCACTGTGAGTGCTGGTCATGGTGCCTAATGGGACTGTCTGGTTTGGGATCGGCCAGGTGGTCGAGGCAGCCAGCTTCAGTAAACCTGAGACTTTGTTAAACCCCAATGTGATATATGTTGTTTGAGCTGTCACTTTAATTAATGATAATTATACTCATTAACCAATTTGGCAATCATCCTGAGGGACAGTCGTTCAAGTCAAAGTTAGTGTCTTTTACCAGTGCCTCCATCACAGTGTGCGTTGCTTCAGTCACCTGATCAATGGAACTGTAAATGCGCCTGGCTTAAATGCAGAAGAAATGAGGAAAATAGGTATGCCCAGCATTAGGGTCAGTGTAAACCTTGAATTATAGCTCTGGAAGATCTCAGCCCTCAATGGGAGTGGGGATGTCGCATTAGCTGGTGTAAGCCATCGTGGCCTTGCTGAGGTCCAGGGTACAGACCATATGTCTGGTATGGATAAGGCAGAGGTCCAGGGTATGGATACGGCTGTGCCATATCTCAACAGGCAATGCTTTGGCTTAAGACGACTTCAGTAATAAACTCCCAATATTATTATTAGCTTTGGAAGGATTGACAAAATAAGACATGCTGCGTCTCTGTTTCCAGCGTGTTCTATTGAACTAGTTTCCAGAATTTGCATTACTGTCTCTTTAATATTTGCTGTTTTGAGTATTTCTGGTTTTAGTTTGGTTCTGACACAGATGGGGCTTCCCAAGTCTCAGATGCTAAATCAGGATTTCTCTTCTGAGCATTGTGGGTTTTAAGAATTCAGAAGCAGAGAATGTAATTATTTTTAAGCCTGTGAAAATCCACATTTAAAACAGTACAAAAAGCTGGAGGTAGTTTGGTACCTTAGTCCCCATTGTTGGGGATGTAAGGATAGAGGCACACTGAAATCTAAGGATAAAAATACATGTTTTGAATAAGCCATTGTTAGGAGACAATTCTAATAGAAGGGAGGATGGTTCCTGTGATTGTTAGTGCAAGGGATTTTTATACCCCTGGCCTGCCTGCAAGGGCAATTCTGAAAAGCTATTACCATGAGACACCTGTGGGATAGACTGCAAATAACGAGTTGCTCCTAAAATATGCCATGGTAGAGCACAGCTGCTGGTGTTTTTCTTTGCTTCAGGAAGGCAGAGGTGTTGAGAGAGGGACTTGGTGACTGAGTTGGATTCTTCACCCAGGGAGAGCACTGTGGGCTCTTTGTTCAAGCACATCCACGCAGTGGATGGAGAAGACTGAAGAGCCTCTCATTGTCCTGAAGAGTCTCTGGTTATAGAGTGGATTTCAGGACTCAAAAGTTAGTGGGGTAAAGGTTGGGGGTTGATTTTTACCGATGCTGAGTTGGTATTGGTGCCAGTAGCTCCTTTTTCTCAAGCCAAGAGCCAGAACAGTTAAGTTTCTCCCAGTTTTACCTGATCATATTTGCCACGGTGGCAGCCGCTGTCCTCTGGGAGGTTTCTCAGATGTGTCTTTTGACACCATCTGCCAGTTCTGGGTTGAGACTGAAGAAGACATGGTGTGGTTTATAGGTGCAATGTTTTCCCAACGTGTTCCTATGTAGTGTTTGCCGACGTCATTAGGGTCAAGTGGCTGGAAGACCTCACATGGCTGCAGTGCTGTGTATATGGTTAGGCTGTTCCATCATTTCTGGATGTAAAGAATGATGGTGTCGCTGATTATCACCAGTACACGACAAGCGTCATTTTTGCTGGCTTTCTGAGGTGCCATTTAGGATGTGTCGTCCTGTCCCTGGTTGGTTAGCACCTCCTGCCTTCCCCATGTCCTACATGCACTACCTCGTCAGTTAAAAAAATAAAAATGAACAAGGCTCTCGTCTCTTGTTTGGTCCAATTCCACCAAGGTCGACATTCAATAAAATGGAGTGTATAGCCTTGAGTAAAGAAAAAGAAGAGTGTGAGACTGAGATGACAGCTTGTCATGTAACGGTCCCACTGCAGTCATACCGTAAGCTCGTGTGACCGAGGTGAGCAGGCCAGAGTCCTTAGCTGGATGTTCAGGTTTGAGTCATTGCCCTCAAAAGAGCGTTTACCAGCGTTGCAAAGATACCACTGAATTGCTCCAATTTTGTCTCTGAACACTGAAGGCTTCCAACCTGCAGCCGTTTGGTTTCCTGCAGAGCCTCAATACATCAGACAAAAAGCGGCCCAGCACACGGTGCTTCCTCTCCTGTTTTGGTTTTTTTTTTGAGGAGGTATTTAGCAGGAGGCGGTTTACTACGGAGATTATTTTGTTCTTTTTACTGATCTTATTCTCAATGACAGACAGGAGTGGAGCAAAGTGAGAACGTGAAGGAACAGGAAGCAACTGCTGTGGTGGCAGGAAGAAGGCAAGATATTTTTAACTGTGTTTTGTGTTGGGTTTTTTTATATATATAAAAAACCACGGTGATAGCTGTTTCAGCTGCCAGCCTCTTTATTCACATTAGTTGTGTTTCTGATAGCCAGGAGGCAAGAGCAGACACGGTGAGATCATCATCGTGCCTTTCTTAGGTTAATCCCTAGCTGCAGCAAATTTCTGTTACAGTAATGACTTGTTAGGCTCTGTATCCTTCTTCTCTAATTACCTGCCATTTGGAGTAGTCCTTTTCCATTAGGATGACACCTGTGAACAACAATGGCTGTGTCCTTTGCCAGGTCCCTTTTATGTATAGGTCTGTTCCCTTCTCTAATGCTGAGCCTGGCGTCTTCATTAAAATAATACAATATATGAGAAGAACTTAATTTTTCAGATGGTGTATGACAGTTTAAAATGATAGTTGGTTTTTACCGCATGCAAAAGACATTTCTCCTGCTATCGGTTCTTCCAAGGCAAAATTTTCAAGGTTGGTAAAAAACAAACAAACAAACAAAAACCTTACTGGATAATATGGTTCCTCAGCAGTAAATTGGGCTTAATTAACCAGGGTGTTACCACCACTACTCGGGGGTGCTTCAGCCATATGAGTGTTTGCATTCAGTGCACTGGGGGAATGTTCTTAAGGAGGTGGTCATCATGAAATTCAGGAAATTTGCTTTAGAGGATCTGAAAGCACGTTAGAGGCAGATAACATTCTTTGTCCCATAGAGCCACCCTTTCCAAGACACAGCTGCTCAGCAATAGTTATGTTTTCCTGACCACACAAAATGTGATTTTGGTCTTGGTCCAACTCTCAGTAGATGGGTGTCCACAGAAACCTCTCCATCCTGATTGCTCCTAGTTGCCTGGGAGCCTTAGTGGAGAAAACAGGAGTTTCATGGGCACTAAGCCAGTGTTAACTTTCGCCCATAGAGACGATCACCCTGCTTTATAATGAAATCACGTTGGCATTGCTGTGTAGAAAAAAGGTATTTATTGTTGGTTATTGTTAAACAGCTCTCTCGAAAAACAGGACTTTTCATTTGTCAGCTGTCAACGTTCAGATGTGTTCAGTTACATGAAATGCATTAATGAGGGGTTAGATTTCACCATGCTTTTATCAGACAGAAGAAGATAATGGGATAGATAGGAGTTAAATTCCCACATGTTTGATGGGCAACGCTGTTGCTTTCAGCCTCAAACATGAAAGTGGTGTTTGAAAGGTCCATATGACCCTCCTGTTCACATCCTTCAAACACCACTGTTTGGTTTTCCTCAGTAATAAGCTGAAGAAAAATAATGTGGCAGTGCACTGTGTGAAACAGAGTCACCTGCCCAATGTGGACAGCAGGTTGCTGGTTTCCTCTCATGTGTACGTGTCAGGAGCATGCATGCAGATGTTCCTCTTGAAATATGGCTTACCCTTGAAGTCATCCTGCATTTCCTTAAAAGGCATTTCCAGTGTCAGATACTGAAATAAAAAAAAAAAAAAGTGCTGATAAATAATGAGGCTAAACAAAATAACATGCAATTAAAAAGAAACAAAATAACATGCAATTGAAAAGAAAAAGAAGCAGCAAAATATATATCCCTGTGGGTTTTATTCACATGTCACATCCCCTCTAGGATGGCCAAGGATATGAGGTAGGAGTGTCGCTGTAGCTTATGCAATTGTTACAGCTGGCTGCTGGTTGGGGTGGTTGTTGTTTGATTTGTCTGTTTTCATAAAGCCATTTATCCTTCCCTTTCACCTTGGAGGAGAAAGACTGCCAGGCTCTTGGCAGTGTTCTGCAGCAAGCCCGGTGTTCAGGAGGGACTTGCGCATACTTACACGCCTTGCCGAAGAAAGCATTTTTACCATTTTTACCGGGTGCTGTAACCCCGGGAGGAGGTGTGTGAAGAGAGCCTGTCTTTGCAGCCCCGTGCTGCTGCCTGAGACCCCTCTCTGCTGGCAGGGAGGATGCTTGGGAGCACAGCGGAGCACCAGCTGAGGGGGAAAGTAGAGGGGCAGGATGGGGACACGGGGAGAAGGGTGTGGAGGTGGTGTGTGTTCAGGCTGCTGCCCAGCCCTCCTGTGGTTCCTTCCTGAGGCTCTTTGGAGAGACCCTAGAGGCTGCGATTATGTGAGGATCCTGGCTTCCCCTGGAAAAGGCTTTTAATCCCTGGGGAGGAGATGAGCTTTGAAGGCTCAAAACTTCAAGGGCAACAGATAATACCACAATTCTTAATTTAAACCAGGATTTTCGATCTTTCCAAACGCTGATTTCTAGCAATCTTCTTGAGACTGTATTTTCTCCCACTTTTGAATATTGTTTTGTTTTGTTTTTTTTTTTTTTGCTGCTTTAAAGTGTTTGGGCACAAAGCCAACCCCATTTTCCTCTGGAAACCTGAAAGAGTTTTGCAAAACCAGGGTGAACCCATAAATCCATAATCCCTCAGTCCTTACTCCCAAGAAAACACACCGCTCTTGCAGCACTTCCGCAGCACACGCCAGCCAGGGGGTGGTGACCTCTTCAGCAGAGCCAGTCCAGCTTTGGTGCTGGGGAACCTCTGGGTGAAAGTCACTGGTGTGACCACAGTAGCTGTACAGATCAGGGTAAAAAAAGGATAGTGTGATCTCTTGGTGCTTTGGGACATGGTTTGGTGGGTTAGGCGGTGTTGGGTTGACAGTTCGACTTGATAATCCGTGAGGTCTTTTCCAGCCTTAATGATTCAGTGATTCTATGATTCTCTTCTGATGCTATGAGTTGCTGACAAAGATTAAAATCAAACCGGGAGTGAAGTTTACATGCACGCAGAAGATTTACATCGTGGTGCTGCCAGCAGCGCCTGGGCTCCCATCAGGGCTGGCTCTGTTTGTCTCCTGGCCAGGGCAAGATGCGTACTGCCCACAGGGAACAGATGGGACACTGGCTAGAACATCCAGTCTCAGTGCAGAGCTGCGGTCGTGCTTCCTTTTAGATGGCCGCCTTTCTAATTGAAGGGTAACTGATTGTTCTGCTGCCAGCAGGACAGGAGAGCTGTGAAACCACACAGTTTTTATTCATCTGTGGTTATGGGCCTGCCTATTAAGAGGCAGTTGCAGATACTCCCAAACGTCTGTCCCTGGGGGACTGCGGAGGTGCATGTGTGTCTCTGGACCATTTTTAAGTGTTGGGGTGAGGTTCTGCTCAAGCTCACAAGCCCAGGCTCTTGGGCGAGCTCTTCAGCATGGTCCTGCTCTAGGGCAGCCACAGGACTTGGACTGGTTCACACCCTTCGGCCTGAAGTTGGAGCAGAGTTGTACCCCAATATGGTTCAGCCCTTCCTGGGTGTGCTCTTTTTAGATCAGTCTAAAGTCGCTGATGCCGGTACTGATTTTTCTGGCAATCCTGAGGTCGTACTAGGGATAGAGTGACTGATGCTTGCTCCTAAACTGGGATAAAGGCTGCAGTGCCAAAATTATAGATAGGTGATCCCTTGTGTTCTCTGCTGAGTACCTGAGAGTACTTAAGAGAGATCCTGTCTTGTCAAGCCCCTTCTGGAGTCTGCTGGACACTCTCCTTTCTGCGCTTGCAGAATTGAACAAGAGACTAGGGAGCGCGGAGGACATAGATTTAAAGAGAAAATGTGCAAGAGCTACCTGCAGAAGCAAAATCTAGCAATGCTATCTGCATGTGGCAGTGAGCAAATATTGTAAATATTAGATTTAAAAATGTATTTGAAATAAGCAGAATTGCTTTTGCATCTAGTTGGGTAGACTGTGTCATTCATAGTGAGGTTACTGTGGCCTCTTGGAAGGGAGTACTTAAGGTTTGTCAAAAGCTCAGCGAAATGAAGGAAGATGCAAAACAAGTTTGCTTTGCTTTAGATTAGTCCCAGAGGCCACTGTGCCGTTTGGTATGACTGGCTTAACCCATTTTATCATCTGCAGGTTGTGGGCGGCAGGTTAAGCTGAGCTTTGTCCTCCTGAAGCAGAGGTCTCAAGCTCTGCACTCTGCAGAGTTAAAGCCTGTTCCTGGCAGAGAGATGCAAGATGAGAGGATTCAACTACCAGAGGAAGTTTATTTCTTCAGCTTGCACAAAATCTTGCTAGACAAATCTTCAGTAGCTGTCAGGCTAATTGGAACTTGTCTCTTTTTGTCAAAAAATGTCAGTGCATCTTGCTGTTGATTTTTCACCCGATTTTCCTTGTCTTATTACCATTGCAGAGCAAGGACAAGCAGAGCCTGACATTTTTCTTAAGTACTTACCCTCTGCTTTTCCTTTTGGGGTCCTATCCCATTTTTCCCTCTGCCTTTTCCACCTTTCAACACCTGTGCAAGCAGACCTGCTGGGCACCATGGGCTGTGTCTTGGCATCCAGGAGGAAGCAGGTGCTGGGAAGGGTTTGAGGAGGGGCTGTGGGATTCTGTTGGGCAGTGTGTGCGTGGAGGGGGTGCCTTGGGGTTTGCTTTAATACTAAAATGAGTGGCTTAGACTTTCAGTGACCGGGCTTGTACGAATACAGGTCCTTTTCTCACGGGACATGCTTGTGTGCAGTGCCACAGCATTTCATCTAGGCTAAATATGCAAAGGGGTTTCGTAAACAGATGTGCGTTCATTTCCAAAGGTGATTGAAGTGTGTCCTTCAGTTTAGAAAATCCTTAAACTCCTGATAGCCAGGAGCGGGAAGGGCTTACAGAGGATCCATGTCTGTGTGTGTGCTAGGGCTTCGGGCTGGCTAGAGTCTTCAAGTGGATCCGTCGTTTTTCTAAAGCAAATGTCCCTACCCCCAAAAAATAACAAGAATAATAGAAAGGCTTTTCAGATAAACCGTCACACACCTAGAGTTTAAAACTCACTAATTAGACATGTAATTTTTTATATAGTGAAGAATAAAAATAAACAGGTAAGATAAGTCCTTGTAGGCAAGCCCTTCCTCCTGGGCAGGGTTGCAGCGAGCACAGGGGCCCCTGGGCTGTATGACACTGCCTGGTCCTCTCCGGTCCCGGGGAAATTCCTCCTGTCACCCTTGGTGCCTGGCTGGATGCTCCCTAGAGGGGCTGCCATGTCCCAGCTCCTTCTCAACTTCCTCTCCAGCATTTGCTCCAGTCTAGCAAGAGGCTGTTGTCCATCTGGGCTGAGTAGAGTCATATTGGCTCACTGGATAGTGAGGGAGTAGAAGGGTGTTTTGAAGTATCTGCTGAAGTGTTACAGCAGTTCTGCTGACTGCAAACGGAAATTTGTAGTGTTGTTTTACTGGGACATGGGTGCTACTGAAATAAATCGTGAGTTTCTTTACATTGTCAGCATTGAGTTGTCTGGAAAATTCTTGAGGTTTGGGGTTTTGGGATTTTTTTTTTTGTTTTTTAAAGCACATAAAAAAGACCTACTCATTGACAAGAGTCCATGCAGGTCTGCTGGCCATGCAGGGACCTTCCCAGACAATATAAGCCAAACATAAGCGAAACATAGACTTTGATCAAAGTTAGAAACTTCTTGTTGCAAAATGTCCAGAAAAATTCTGTGTTGAGATGAGATTGACACAGTCAGGCAGAATAATTTGCTCTGAAAGAATAAGGTGACAGAGAACTGTGTTGGTGTAGAAAATCTGTTCTTATTACTAAAATTGATTTTGACCTTTGTGGAGATACTAATTTCACCTCCTGATAAAAGAACATTTTGAACGATTGCTCCAGGTCAGGCATGCAACACTTGAAAAATTCATCAGTGATCTTGATTTGTTTTGATGTGTTTTTTGGCCTACTACTGAGTGTTGTATTTCTCTGTCTTCTAGGTGTTTGCTTGCAGTCAGTGTTGCTTGTTGGTTTGAATCCTCGCTGCCTTGGCAGTTGAATGGTGTTGCCCACAGGTCCCAGTGTTGTTCTTCACCCCTATATTATAGGGCTCCAATAATAAAAATGCAATAATAATCATAAATAAGACTCCCAATAATATAAATGTCTTTCCAATTCTGTAATTAGTTGAGTCTGCTTGCCTTTCTCTTGCATAAGACTTATATTTCATTCTGATTTTTATTAATTCTTAAGAACATTGTAAAAAATTACCACATTTATTTGGACTACTACAGTGCCTTTTGCTCCTGTCATTAGGATGGCTTAGTGAAGAGTCCAGCAAGAGAATATCTCCCATGACTTTTACGACAAAGTCTTTATAAAATCTTATTCTCATAAACGAACTCATTTTCAGAGTTGTCCCAGGCAGTAGCATGACCCAGCGCCCCATCCTGTGTTCAAGGGCTAAGCAAAATGTCTGGATTATGCTCTGTTGTCCCACACCAGAGGATGGATCCACATGGGTTTTTTGGGGCAGAATTTCCTCCGTTGGCATTGTATGTCAAGGGCTCGGTAGCAGAATCGCTTTTAATTAGCACATTGTTGGTCATTTTAATGTGTGTTTCTATTGATGCTGCTGAAGAGCCACTAAACAGGTGGGGGAATTCATGTGGGGGTTCAGATCAGAGCTAACTCAATTGAAAAATTAGGAATTGTTTGCCTGTTGAGTATGAGTTAAAGACAGTGCTTCAGCGTGCATGTTGCCTTTCCCAGTTTTTGTATAGTGAAGAGCCAAACAGATTTGCTCTGCCATCTTTATTACTTCTGAAATTGTTTGCCAGGTAGCATGTCTCATCCTAAAAATGGGGGTTGGTTTTGTTCCATTATTTGGTTAGTTGCTCTTAAATCTGCATCTGGGGAAAAAAAAAAAAAAGAAAAAAAAGAAAAAGCACCTCCCCAGTTGTATGCACTGGTTTTGTTTGTGTCGATATTTGGAAAAGGAAAGAAGACAGTAACAGAAGTTAGACAGACACCCAAAGCCATCTGCTCCTCTCCTCACGGTTGTTAGACGTTCAGCTTGGAATAGCTTTCCTTTCCTTCAGGACTACATTGGCTGGCTTTAAAGCAAGTGCAAAAAGAAGTCGAGACATCTTGTAGGCGGTCACAGACTTTCACAGATTTCCAGTCTTGTTTACATAAACTCAGTACTTCTAAAAAAGCATTGCAATCGGCAGCCTTGCTGGAAAGCCATTGTGGAGTGATGCAGGGCTGCTGTCACAGATTGCAGCTAAGAAATTCGGGATCCTTCAGGGGCAGGATCACAGCTTCCCAGGGCTCGCTTAACCCAGCAGACTGTGTATATCTGTGGTTGGACAGAGCCCAAAGAGACAGTATAAAAATAGTGAATTATTAATATCTGGAAGACATAAAGCTTAATGAGTAAGTAATAAGTCACAGCACTTTCCTTTTCTTAGAAAAATAGGCCGGCTGTATTTGTTTTAATTTCCCTTTCATTGGGCATTTTTGTCCTGTTGCTCTTTCTAAGTGCCCTAAGGTCCTGAAATTTTGGATCAATTTTACAGAAACTAGGGAAGCTGCCATTTAGCCTGAGAGAAAGAGAAAGAGTTAGGGATGATTTCTGGAAAGGGCTTTTGCTGAGAGGGTCTGGAACTGCTGAACGATTGCACAGCTCCTTCCAGCAGCATCTCCCAAGTAACGTAGCGAAGGAGACCCCACTGTGTGCCTGCAGAGACATGGGCACACAGAGGTACAGTCATTTTCCCAGCATCATCCCTCTGGTTAACAAAAAAATAAATGTTCAGGGTGAGTCTGAAGTCTCATACTCATGTTTTGCTGGCAGCATAAGCTGGGAAAAGCCTTTTAAACAAGCATAGATAGCCTGCAATTTAAAAGAAGACTGGGGTGGGATTTCATCACTGGCCACCACCGCTCTGCTGACACTGACAGGGATCCAGCCCTTGACCTCCAGCAGGATCTGAGTTGGGCAGTGTTAAGTCCTTTCGAAAACCCAGCCAACAAGCACATTTGGCACTCACCTCCTATTTGAAGTGACAGTTTCTCTGCGGTCCTGGATGGATTTCAACCTGGATAACTCTGCTCCACCCACTTAAAATCCCTCCCCAGTGTTTTTACTGGGTATGGCATGGGCCCCTCGTCTTCTGCAGCGCTGCACTGTCCCCTTTTCAGTTTCATACCACCTGCTTGTAAATTGATTTCTAGATCATCTGTGCCACTGTTTATTAATCAAGCTGGCTTCTTTGTAATTATTTCAGAGGATCTAAATACGAAAGCAGTAAGTATGTGTGCAACCCTGGTGCTGTACAGTGCAGCAGCTTCTCTTGGTGTTTATCTGCACCACCCAGCAGCTTCTTGTCCCTCCCTGTTCATTTCACCCAGGAGGTTTGGGTTCATCCACATTAGTCGGAATTGACCTGTTGCCCCCTGGGAGGACGTCCTTGTTGGTAGTAGAGTTAGAGAAGGGCTCTCCGTGAGAAGACGGGGGAACTCAGCAAAGGTGTGGGATCCCCTCGGGTCACAGAGTGGATGCTGGGGGAATCAGATCTGTTCTTCACGTAGGCACAACGGGCAAGGTGGCACCTTTCCTTCCACAGGTGCCTTGCTAGAGGATTTTATCACAGTGAGTTTATTTTGTGACCTCAAACTTTCATACAAAGTCTGCTCCCCTTCCCATTCATCCCTGCTTTCACTTCATATTTATTTTTTTTTACTCAGTCTTGGCATGTTATTATGCTTTCATTAATTTACCAACAACAGGGCAGCTGTTGTTTCTTTGTCCCTAGTATTGTCTTCTTCATCCAGACCTTGGAACTGGGAGATCCTTGAAATCCGTGTCTTTTATGTGACTTTTAGGCAGAATCAGGTGCTTCACCTTCCCCCTTGCCTGCAAGTATTTTTTGCCAAGCTGTAAAATCAATCTGTTCTGGGTACTTTTTCTTCTTAAATCTGACTGCTGCTAACACTATTTTTCTTTCATTAACAGATTAACTTTACAGGAAACCTGTCACTGACAACTTCCCTCGTGTACTTGCTGCCCAGCGAGAAAAATCCAAGGAGCAGCTGACAGCAAACCACATCTTGGAGACAGTCCATGGGGACTGTACCAGATCCTCTGAGATCAGCCAAGCTTTCCCTGGTCACAGCTTCTGCTGAGGAGGACCACCTGGGAGACCTGCAGTCTGCTAAGCACCAGTCTCAACTACCCGGTGGAGAGAGGGCCAGCAATGGCTTCCCGTGCACGCTGTCCGGCTCTGCTGGCGTTTGCTTGTTCGACCTGAAATGCATGGCGGCTGCCAGCACGCAGAGGTGCGAGCGATGCTGCAAGGACGATGCTAGCCCTCCCGGGCTCACCAGCAAAGCTGCGGAGGGGGGTCCTTTGGCTGTAGAGCCTGCTGGTTGCTGCCGGGGACCAGCAGCATCAGTCCCCGCTGCAGCAGGAGCCCCCTCGGTGGGGCGGAGGCCAGAGATGATGCCAGCCCCCCAGAGCTCCCGGCAGTTTGTGCAAGGCAGCCAGGTGAAAACAAGCTCCCTGATGCAAATGGATGACTCTGCCTTGAAACCTCAGGGGACTGATGTTCAGCCGGCACTTGAGGTGTCAAATTATTCTTCCCCAGGTGACCCTATGAGGGGTAGTGAGTCCTGCTGTACTTCTCAGGCAAACCTTCTGCATAGAGGGGAAGAAGACAGGGAAACAGAAAAAACTGGTTCTGCTGCATGTCAGTCGGCCTTGCCAGAGAGGCACACCAAAGCTGACCTGGGGAGAGACCCACAGGCTGGTTTGGAGGCAAAAAGCGGGGCTGCAGACACCGTGCAGTTGCATCCCACAGATAAAACTGAAGCTGTGCAGAGCAGTGAGGCACCAGCCCAGCCTGGCCACGAGAGTCCGCATCCCGTACACAATGTGGACACCGAGCCAGGGAGTCCAAGCCATGCTCAGCTCTCCAAATTCAGAGAAACGGGTACAATGACAGTTCAGTCGGAGAGCAGCTCTTTAACTCAGGAAGCAGTAGGCAGGACATGGCAAGATGCTGAGGTGCAGGCCGTGGCTACCGTGGAGAGCAAATCGGCCTCCACCAGCCCCAGCATCCTTGCTGCCTTCTTAAAAGGGAATCGTCCTCTGGAGGAGAAGGAAGAACTGCACATAATTTACCAAGGAGGTATGGGGTTGAGCCAGTTTGTACTTACTGACAGCTTCCCCTCACAACAAAAGCCCCCATGTTCTCCCAGTGTCACCCCAGAATTGACTGTTGTTACAGCTGTAGGTGCTTCAGCCCACACCCAGCCTGCCAAGCTGCCTGAGGTCCCATCTGACGTGGTGTCTCCAGCCTCAGCAGATAATGCCAAACCTGCTCTCCCCTCCTACCCTGCAGCCGTTGCCTCCCAGGGGACATCGGTGGGTAATGCTGAAAGGGTCGGTGCAGCCCGTGACAGCAAGGGTGCTGCTGGGCTGCCAATGGATGCTCCAGTCCCACCAAAGCCCATCCCTGGTAAGCAGCTTGCTGCTGACTCCAGTGATCAAGCCCCAGCACAGTCTGGGTCTAGCACTGGTGAGCCAAGCACCGCATCTGCTGCTGCTGTCCCAGGAACCCAGAACAGCATGCGAGATACTGTTCATGGCGCAGGAAGCAGCTGGTTACCTTCTCTCTACAGTACAGACAGTGACGTGGAGCAGAAGGAGGTCCTGGGCAGCTCTGAGCAAAAGCCTGCCCAATGCAAGGGTGCGAGTCAAGGGGAGGCCATTCCTAATCAATCTGTGGTACAACCCAAGGAAGAAAACTCAGTGGTGCTCGATCCTAAAGGAGGGATGGATGTTAGCAGCCAACCCGCTTCTGTCCGCGTGAAGGCATGCTCAGAGGGTGCAGGTGAACAGGAGGAGGGCCGAGGCCATGGAGGTGCTGGCCAGGCTCAGATGGCTGGCGGCCAGGGCCTGCGGGCAATACTGACGCCTGAGCTTTGCGTGAGCTCCGCACGCCCCAGCCCTCCGTCAGAGGCACCAGCAGCTCCCCAGCAGCAAGGCCTCCAGGCTAAGGAGTCCACACGTGAGCCTCGCACAGCAGCTCCCCCTTCTTCAGCTCAGGCCTTGCCGCTCTTAGGGGAAAACAAAAAGCAGCCCACCCCGGCCATGGAGGCGAAAGTGCAGGTGAAGCAGTCTAAGCATGTCAGGGACGTTGTTTGGGATGAGCAAGGCATGACGTGGGAGGTTTACGGTGCTTCCCTCGATCCAGAGTCCCTGGGAATTGCCATCCAGAACCACTTACAGAGACAAATCCGGGAACACGAGAAACTGATCCGGGCCCAGAACAGCCAGACCCGGAAATCCATTTCCTCGGATACATCCTCAAATAAAAAACTGAAAGGGAGGCAGCACAATGTGTTCCAGTCCATGCTGCAGAATTTTAGGCGTCCTAATTGCTGTGTCCGACCTGCTCCCTCTTCTGTGTTAGACTGACGTGGTTGGCAGGGATGAATATATGTCTGCGGTGGTAGAGAGAATCCCTCCCCTCCAGTCCCGAGTCCTGCTGTTCAGTTGTGTGATTGGGGTTGTGATGCAGCAACAGTGGAAAATTATTCCCCTTTGTTTTTTTGAGCAGCCGCGCGCTCTGTCACGCTGTTATTATTGCCACAGCTGGTGTGTTTCCCCGTTACGCCCCCACCCTGACCGCTGTCAGATGAAAAGCTAGGCACTTAGCAAAGCACAAATCGAAATTGCGACCTTGCTGCAGGGAGAGCAGCACCTTCTGATAAAGCAAGCAGCAGAGGGATTGTCAGCATTATGGTGGGAAGTTATTTGTGTGCATCGCGAGGCCTTATGCAAAGGGCTGGGCTGGGGGAAGCCGGGTGAGGTGAAACTAAGGTCCAACAGCTGTAAAGACCTGATGCAAGACAGCTTTCCTGGTGTGTAAGTCACCCACGCTGAGGCAAGTCCGTGCAGAGGCTACAGACGCTGATCACTGAGCAGTCTCCCTTCTGCTGGTACTGTGGGGCACCGTTCTCACATGAGCCCTGGAGAGCCAGGTCTTCCCTTCCCATTGAAATGGAGCACCAGGCACAGAGCGAGGATCAAGGCTGAGGGATTATCTCTCTGGAAGAAGAAGTTAAGTCAATGGGATTTTCATGGCTAGACGGGGAGGTGAGAGAGGGGTATATTCTGCGGGCCTTTTCACCCCTGCATCAGCCACGCTTAAGGCAGAAGCAGGCGATGCAGGCGTGGCAGGCGAGGGGTGAGAGAGCAGGTCAGGAGATGTACCCACAGCCGACAGGACGGTGCTTTTGCTCACTCTAAGGCGCTCCAGCCAAGCCTGCCGAAAGCAGCGAGCCCTTCTGGCTTCTCAGCCCCTGCTCCCGGCCTCCCGCAGCGCTGAGCACCTCTCCTCTAAATCGCTCATTGAAGTGATATGGATGGTTTTTTTCTCTCTCCAGAGATGCACAGTAATGTTTTCCCATGGGAGCAGGCTATCCTGTGCATCTGGGTCCATGAGCCTACCTATCTAGTGGATTACACTGATTTTTTTTTTTTTTTTTTTTCTTTTAGGTCCTTAGCCGACTCTACTTTTTTTTTTAGTATTTTCACAGAATCACAGAATCACAGAATGTTAGAGATTGGAAGGGACCTCGAAAGATCATCTAGTCCAATCCCCCTGCCGGAGCAGGACACCTAGATCAGATCACACAAGAACGCATCCAGGCGGGCTTTGAATGTCTCCAGAGAAGGAGACTCCACACCCTCTCTGGGCAGCCTGTTCCAGTGCTCTGTCACCCTCACTGTAAAGAAGTTTTTCCTCATACTCAAGCGGAACCTCCTATGTTCCAGCTTGAACCCATTGCCCCTTGTCCTATCACTAGATGTCACAGAGAAGAGCCTGGCTCCATCCTCCTGACACTCACCCTTCACGTATTTATAAACATTAATTAGGTCACCCCTCAGTCTCCTCTTTTCCAGGCTAAAGAGACCCAGCTCCCTCAGCCTTTCCTCATAAGGGAGATGCTCCATTCCCTTCATCATCTTTGTGGCTCTGCGCTGGACTCTCTCCAGCAGTTCCCTGTCCCTCTTGAACTGAGGGGCCCAGAACTGGACACAATATTCCAGATGCGGTCTCACCAGGGCAGAGTAGAGGGGGAGGAGAACCTCTCTTGACCTACTGACCACCCCCCTTCTGATACACCCCAGGATGCCATTGGCCTTCCTGGCCACGAGGGCACAGTGCTGGCTCATGGTCATCCTGCTGTCCACCAGGACCCCCAGGTCCCTCTCCCCTACACTACTCTCCAACAGCTCAGCACCCAACTTGGTGCTTTTCTTGCTGCCTTTCATAAACCGAATACCATTTATTTAGCCTGTGCGTATTTTGTTATACCTAATGCTCTCTATATTATAAACCATTATATTGTTAACTTGAAACATTTTACAGAAGTACTGAAATCTTGAGACAATCTTTACTGTATTTCTAATGTTAGAAAAGTTGTAGAAACTGCTAATAAAAGGTAGCTTAGTGACTGTTTCTCCAGAAGTGTGATATACAATAATGTCTCAAATGTATGTTGGTCACATTTCTCACCTTAATAATATTTTTCAACCTGGGAAATGTGTTTCCCATTAGCTTTTTTTATTCTGTCCACGACAGTTCATGATGGGAGTCTGGGGAACTCCTGCAGTTTGTAGAAAATTTGGTTTTCAATTCTGCAAAGCACTGAGGATTTGGATATTGTGATCCTGCAGAGTACCAGAGTTAAATAGGGGTTATTTTTATTCCATTAAAGATTAGTCATGAATCATGATGATAATTTATTTCTGTCTCTAGTACCACACACCTGACTTAATCCTGTAGATCTTACTCTTACAACTTACTCTGTAAATATTGCCGGTTTACACAGTGTGAGTATTAATATCTTTTTTCCTTTTTTCTTTTTTTCATTTTTTTCTGTGAAGCAGACCTGAGGTGGTCCCCTGCTATTCAGAAGGCCAGACTTTTTGAGTCTGTCAATTGCCAAGCCTTTAAAGCAGCTGTTTAGGGGCAATTTTTCCCCAGCAGAGAGGTAAAATACTGTAAGATACGGTATTTTAACTCAGTTCAGTGAAAGGTGTTGCCCCTAGGCGTAGTACTGAATTGACTCCCAGTTTTCCTCTGGTATATATTTGGGGACTTTATGGCACATCCTTGTTCCATTTCTGTATGTCATTTATTTACATTGCTGAGTCTGAAATACCATATAAGAGAGTGTCTTCCCACCTCTGCCTACCAGGAGGAAAGTTACCTGCCTTTTTTTCCATTAGTACTACTGTTTCCCTCTCCTTCCTAGCAGTGTCTGAGGTGTGAGTTTCCTGTGAAATTTTGTGTGGGATTAATACTGGCAGTCTCCTTAGGTCAGGTTAGTTGACAAGTTCAATGTCTCTTCCCACGTTGTGTCTGTGTCAGCCCTGAAGAGGTTCCCCGAGTTGTCCGTGGTGTTTGCTGTGTCCTGTCCAGGTCCAAGGCTTTGTGCTGCTCCTTTCGCCTCCCTTCTGCTGCTCCCTTCTCCTCTGTCTTCCTGAGAAGGTCTCCCTTGGCTTAGCACGTGTCCCTCTCTCCACTGTCCCCCTCGCTGTAGCGTCGTGAGCCAGCTTACTCTGAACTCTCCCTTTACAAATATGCTCAGTCTGAATATAGAAATGGATTGTCTTTTTTTCTTTTTTTCCAGAGGAGAATAAATGGCTATCGCGCATTCACCGATTTCCATGAACTTTATCCTTTAGCTTAACCTATCCAAAACATTTCTAGCACGTGGGTATGAGTGGCTTTATTGAGACCAAACTGGGCTTGGCAACGAATGAGCAGGGTGCTGGGCCAGCACTGGAATTAACTCTTCGTGAGGAATGGGAGATCTCTCCTGGTTCCCTGCAGCTGCCTCCAGCTGTGAGTCTTCACCAGCCAGTCCACTGACAACTCCCACCCTGACTGACCTTTCTTCCAGGAAAATTGTACCAATACATAACGTACCACAAAACACCGACAGGCAGGTTACTAAGTGGATGCATCTGAACAACTGCCTGGGCATAACTGGAAAAACCAGAGTGGTCAGCAGAACACTGTGCTTTTGTATTCTGGGAAAATACGAGTGCAAAGAAAAACTGCAGAATGTGGGTGACGCTGCCTGGTGGGCATGGAAGTCCTGCAGGCTTGCGTTTGAAGCCAAGCAATAACGTGCCAAAAAAAACCAATACACAAAAATGAGTCAATAATCACCAGCACATCTCATGGGAAATATTTTACGTTTTCACTTTGCCTTGCTAGGACAGACTGTAGGCAACCTGCTAGTTTAACACTGGTAATTCATGCTTTCTCCTGCGTACAGTGTCTAAATGACGAAGTGAATCCTCGTAGGGATGATGCATCTTTCACCACCAGCAAAACAGAACCACGTTTTGGGTAGTAATTAGCAAATATTATGCATGTGAGGGGTCTTGTAGCAGCCCAGAAAGAGGGTTCTTGGTGTCATGTCAGTGTCAAAAATGGAAGTGTGCGTGGAGTAGCGGTATGGCAGAGGGTAGGGAGGGATGATTCGTGTGCCACGACCCTGCTCTTTTTCTCGGCTCAGTGACTCTGAGCCACATTGCATTGGTTGAATTGTTAACAACCAAGGAAATCCATTTGGGCTAATAAAAAGAGGGTTCAAAACAGAAAGTACTTTGTCATTCCCAAGAGTAAATCTGTATGGAAAAAAAAAAAAGAAACAGACCTGTGTGGCAGCCTAGCCAGTTGAAGTAACCCTTAAATTCAATTTCTTGCAAGATGAGACATTTTGGGAAACAAGCTAATTTTCAGGAAACTCTTCCCTGTTGGCTGTATCTTCTGGGAAGGTTGACATGGCCAGAACCATTAATAAAAACAGTGAATACATATGGAAGAGTTACTTCTAGTTTCACTTCAGGAGCTTTCCACTAGGAAAGGTGAGAATAAGCATGTTTCAGTGTTGCCAATAAAAAAACCTGAGTTGCAGGAGAACCTCATTGCAGGCAATTTGCAATATAGTCCTGGATTTTGCGTGAGGCTGTGACGTGGTTGGTGTCTGCCAGCTTTGCATTGCCTTGGGCACAAGTGCTGCAGTCCTTCCTCATTTCTGCTGACTTGGAAAAAAAGAGTGGGCAAAGAGCTGGAGGGTCAAGTAGGAAAATATCTGTCTTCTTCATTTCAGAGGAAGAAAACTTTCTTTTGAATATACAAGAAGGAATTGTGGAGAAACATGGGGAGGGAAAGACTAAAAATGAAGTAAAACAAAGTTGATGCAGTTGATGTGGTTGATTGCTTGCTTCACAAGGAATTCCCATTCCTGTCTGTAAAGCCAATGTTTTGCTTAAGTTTTGCCAATTTGTGTATTTTGAGCTCACACATTTTTCATATTGTTGGTGTCCCATGGCTTTTAGGAAAACGAACATTTCCAAAGGCTCTGTATTTTGTTAGTGTGTATAGATCTATTCAGATGTGATTCAACAAAACCACTAGGCAAACAGCCTCAGTTTATTACTGCTGCTGCTGCCTAAGGGCTTGTAAAATGCACTATTTGGAGAAGTATGTTCACAGGATTCAGAAAAGGTGAATATATGCTCTAAAGATAACACTAGCTTTTATCTTGAATATCATGACCATGTTGAAGTGTTAAAGTGGAAATCCAAATGAAAGTCAGTGTTGATGGAAAAATTCAAGTTGACTGCCACTGGTTTTCAGTTTGGAAACTTGATGGAATCTACCATACCAGTGTTTCATTGCTCATCTCAGTATATGCAAGGTTTGGGTGAAAATACAAATTTTATTAGCTGGTTAGCTCCATTGTCTTTTTCAGTGTCTATCCTTCTACATCTTTTTAAAATGAAAGCAAAAGGTTACCCAGACAGAGTAAGTCTTTCACACCCAGCTCATGGAAATGGCTGCTCTGAATGAGAGACAACTTATCCATGGTCTTAGAAAGTTAAGGGCTATGGTCTGAAGGAAACTCTCCCCTCCTTTTTTCCCCCTGTTTTTGTAACCTCTCATATTCTGCCGGTTTGGTTTTGTTTTTTTCTTTGGTGACTCTGTGATGCCTGTATGAGCAGTCAGTATTTTCAGTCATCCCAAAGAGACGCACATAGATCCCTATCCAGATGCTGCACACTACAGTCTCTGGAGTCATTGGATGCTCTGGTGGTCCATGGGCCTGAACATCAGGTCCTGTACCTTGAAACGGCTGCAGTGTTCTCTTAGAGGCGTAAATTATCCCACTTGAGTCAGTGTAGATGTTTAAAAGAAAAAAATGACATATTACAGCTGTATTGAGCCAAATTGAAATGAATATAATCCCCCCCCCCTTTTTTTTTTAAACTCTGAGATTTATTGTTTTATCTGCTTTGTGCTTTTCTGAGCAGCTCTTCCATTCCAGAGTTTATGATGTGGATTTTGCATCAAATCCTGGCAAGGAAGATTTTGCAATGTGAAATGTATCTTTCACCTTTCAGGCTTCTTTAAAGAAGAAAATGTTGTTATTACTGAGCCAAGTCACACAAAGAGGAAATTTTTTTTCCTCTAAAAAAAAGTTTGCTGTAGGTAAGCTTATGTGTGACTGTGTCCATGTTTGAAAGGGGTGTATATGTGTGCACGTCTCATGCATTACTCATACTCCAAGACAATTTTTTTCCCTTTGCCCTTCTGATTGAATGCTGGAGTTTTGGCATTTTCCACTACTTTGAGGCAAGTTTAGATCACTCTGCAGTACAGAAACAAGGATTTTCTCCTTATCCGGTCTCTAAAAAAATTCCCACAGCCATATCTAAAAAAAATACCAGTTGGCCAACCTCCATGTCTAGACTGTTAACAGAATGTGCAGTGGCAGGGGTGTACAGAGATGCCCACAGGCTCCCCAGCTTTGTGCAAATCCACAAAGCACAAAGACTATGAGTGATAGCAAGCATCTGAGCTCATTAGGAACAGAATCATGTCAACTGAGTCCCTTTTGAAATACTAGACCTTACATTTTTGTTAGCTTTCTGCTTAGACTGACCATCTCTGGCATGGAAATAACTGACAGTTCTGACAGCGAAGTCCCCAGCGGTTGTCTGCTGCAGAATATGAGTCTCAGATGCTTCTCAGCAGCTCTGCCACAACAAGCAACCCTTCTGCTGAAGGGTCCTTGTGACAACACTTCCCTTAGCCCAGTTCAGAATGAATGGTTTCAAGTAGGTCAAACACAAGTTTAGAGACTGCCCTGAGGAATCCCAGTAAAATGGAAGAGAAAGATCCATGGATTCGTGGTGCATAAAATCACACCTAAGTGTGAAGTTGAGGTCTCAGTAGCACACTGACAAGCGTTGGGAGTTTCTACCCAGGCTTAAAGGCAGAGGGAGCAGGTGAACTTTGAATTCCTGGCTGTTGCAAGCACGATGAAAAGGATGGCAGTGAATCAGTCAGCTGAAAAAAACCGACTCGGGGGCTTCTCATGACAACTGGTATTGTAGTGGCTTTATT
>NW_010104221.1:1977-2203 GCF_000699245.1 Pterocles gutturalis | reverse complement strand
TGTCTTTTTTTTCCCTTTCAATGTTATTTTTTAAAAAATTCGTTTAGGGTTTCTGTGTGTTTTGTTTGCATCCCCTTCCCTGTCCCCCCGCCGACAGAAGAGCCTCTCCCTCCTTCCCTCCAAGCGCGTTTCAGACCCAAGGCACCGAGCGGTTGTCCCAAGGCTGTTGACTTCAGGAGAGCGAGAGGCTCGCAGGTCCGGGGGGGTCTCTGAGGGGCACCCCCCG
>NW_010104221.1:0-1557 GCF_000699245.1 Pterocles gutturalis | reverse complement strand
GAGCCTCTCCCGCGGGAGGTCTCTGGAGAGGGGGGGTGCCCTGGGAGACACACACACTCACACACACACTAACACTCTCACACGCACTCACATACACTCACGTGCTCACACACTACTCACCACTCACACACACCACTCATACACTCACACACACTCTCACACACTACTCACCACTCACACTCACACTCATTCCAGGCTGCGGGCCCGATCCTGCAAACCCTCTCGCTCACACACTACTCACCACTCACACACACCACTCATACACTCACACACACTCTCACACACTACTCACCACTCACACTCACACTCATTCCAGGCTGCGGGCCCGATCCTGCAAACCCTCTCCCCTCCTACGAGCAGCTCCCAGGCACTGGGGAGGCCCAGTGGGGCCAGTGGAGTTTACTGGGGTGAGCCGAGCTTACTGGGGCCCATACAGATGCCTGGGGACGGGCCCAGCTTAATTAGAACCAAACCCCTCAGCACTCTGCAGGGCGGCCGGGCCGAGAGGCTGTGCTCTGCAGGGCTGGGGGTCATCACTGCGCTGTCCCCCTGGCCACTGGGCTCCTGCCATAGGTGCAGGTGCCACGGGAGAAGCTCTCCATTCAACGTGTCCTTCTGGCATTTCTTGGAATGATGGTTCCTCTAAGCTCTTACAAATTGCAAAGACTTGCGGAAGACAGAGAAATAATTAATGTATTAAAACAAGCAGCGAATTCCTCAGGAGGCACCTTATCAACTCCAGCCACACTGGCTTCATCCCTCCTCGTATGCTAATGCCCCGTGACGTCACTGGCACCAGATTGAATGGGAATCAGTTATGAAATTATTAGTTTTAGCTTAAAAAGCAATCCGGCTCTCTCGCAAGTGGGGTTTGCGTTGCTGCAGGTTCTTGCTCTGTGTTCTCCCCGTGTTATGCACACACAGTAGTTGCGACTTTCCCGCCACATGAATCAATATTTCCAAAGCACACATCCCACCTGGGGCTGATGTAAAGAACCCCATAGATTAATTGGGTCCTGTTTCTGAGGCGGCAGTGTCTTCCTTATCGATACACACATTACACCCGAAACCAGACAGTCGGATTTCCTCCTACTTTTCAGGTAGGCAATAGCTCCTTGCGATTTATTTCTGTTGAGATCCCACCGAGGGGGTGTGATTCTTAGACAACGTCTGAGAAAAAAAATCCCCAGGAGTGTTTGCTTTTGCTTGCGGTAGGCAAAATTGGGCCAGAAAGGGGGGAAATATAGACTTGTTTGTTTGTTTGTTTCAAATAGAAAGATTTTTTTTATTATTATTTTGAAAAGGAGAGGAGCCCAGCGGTGGAGGGCCAAGGGATCTGAGCGGGGAACAATGGGAATTAACACCGTTTCAATCGCTGAGGCCACTCTAATTAGGTGTCTGGATCCGGCGAGATCAAATACCTGAATCTAAACCTTTCGGCTCGGTTTCTTTCGCTTGCAAATGCTTCTGAAAAACGGTTCTTGAAGAAATCAAACTAACCCTAAATTCCCCGGAGTCTCTTCCCAGGAGTTTTGCCGATAACAACTTTCTCTCCTG
>NW_010104220.1:432-8182 GCF_000699245.1 Pterocles gutturalis | reverse complement strand
TATGATTCTATGATTCTATGATTTAATCTTATTATTTGCTCATTATTTTTTTAGTGTTTTTGTTTAGAAATACAGCAACACCTAGTTTCTTTGAGTGTCTAGCTAACAAGATAATGGATTAAATGTACATAAATATGTAAAACAGTATGTGCTCATCTGGCTACCAGGTTAAGTGACTCCTGCAATTACTATCTCAAGACAGAAAGAAGCAGAATGTGTTTAGCATACTCAGTATTTATGTTGTGCTAAGACATTATGGTATGGCAGCTGAAAGCGTGTTTATGTGAGAAATGTTTTTACCAGTCATAACTGGTTGTGCTGGAAATACTTCCCTTATCTTTTTTTGAGAGCACTATTGAAAATTTTAAAAAATTATTTGAGGCCCTAGGTCCTAAAAGTATTTTCATGTTCCCAGTCCAGCAGACATGCTGCGTAGAAGAGCATAAATATGTGTTTAGAGCCACATTTTAACTGCCTTGAAATGGGTGGGATGAAAGTCCACAAACTACTTGTGTGCCTACTTGAACTTGGGTATCTCAGAGCTGGGGCTGGACACAATCTCATCTCTCTGGCAAAGCCTAAATTTAATGTATGAGGGAAGGACATTTTTGTCTTTTTCATACCTCCTACATATTATGCTAAAAAAAAGAGAAATAAATATTTATCTCTTAATCAGTTCTGTAATTTCAATTTATTGGGTGTGTGGGTTTTGTATTTATTTTTATAGGTAGTAAAATATCTGTTGCTATGGTATTAATTTTGTTTTAGATCTCTACACTTTGAGCGAAATGACTTCATATAATCTAATAAAGTTACAGAATTATGGCAGGATCTTTGTGGAATAACTTGCATTAATATTGGTTTTCTAGCCTCATTTTTAATATTCATGTCTTTACTTTTTAAAAGATGCAGTTCTAGTGGCTCAAGAACTCTTAGAATTATTTAAATCACGAAACTAAAACCATTCTGATTATAAATAGATATATAAACATCTTTTGATGCTGATTTTTAATTTTGGTAGCAAAGAAACAAAAATATATAACCTTGCAGAGTATACTATTTCAACAAATGCTTAGGCATAAGTTAATGAAGTTTAGCGTTTTGATGCCACTGGCATTGGCATTTGTATTTCACATGTCAAGCACTATGCAAAATGTGTTTATAAAGTTAACATTAAATCAAGCTTTGTACCTGAGGGTTAAATAATAAAATGGATTGTAATATTATGCTTCTTTGTATTGTACTTCTTACCAACACAAGCTGCCTCCTATTTCTAAAGGCAGAGTTTTTCTCCTACAAAAATTAGTTCTCTGAATACTATTCATATACTTCTAAACAAAAAGGGAGCAAAAAAAATCAATGTAAAAGGTAGATTGTTGAGATGAAACTGTCTCACGCTTACTTAAAAAACTAAAACCAAAACTGCTGTTTTGGAAGAAGCCCTCAACACTTTTAAAGGTTAGCATCTCTCTTTTACAAGAAAGAATCACTCCATGTTGGGTTGAATGAGGATTATTATTTTTTTCTGTGTCATTACAAACTTTCTAAGGAAGTAAACAAACACAAGCTCTCTGGGTACCTGAGTGACTAAACCACAGCCTTGGTTTACATATCGTGCAACCTGGGAATCATTGCAAAAAAAAATGTTACCGTGTGGATAAAAGACATGGTAAAAGATAACGAAACTACTTTTTTACTCTATCGTTATTATAGTGCTGTAAAAACAGCTTAAGCTATCAAAATTTTTAAAATATAAAAAAAACAACTTGAAGGTTGGAAATCTTTCTTAAATCAAAGCTGCTTGATCATGTAATGTAGATTTGTTCCTATGCTGTGACTGAATCATTTGTCCCACAGTTTAGCTGTACATTAATATTTCTGATGTCAGCCCCAGAGAGCTCTTTGGTTGTCTCCAAGTAGGAGAAAAATGCAAACCTTGGTGCCTTTTGTCACAGTCCAATGTTCTTCAGCCAGATTTTTTTATATTTTCCATATGAGGAGGGTGCGATATCTAAAATCAAATTTACTCATTTCTAGATAGCTCATGTTACAGGATTTTGATTTAGCAGAGTGATACAGCAGTATACTGAAATCACAATACAGCACAATGTAGTACTTACAATATACAGATGAATCACAATGTATATGTGATTTCCGTTACTGGGCTCTATATGCTTGCCACCATGATGCTGGATTGAAGCCATTTCAAGCCTGTTGCTCTTTTCAAAGTTCATTCTGTTGGTTTTGTTTTTTTTTTTTTTTAACTTTTGTACTCCATGTTAGGCTGAAGCATGTGTACACTTCCCCATGCTGGTCTTGTCTAGCTCAGGGAGGCAATACTATCCACTGATAGCTCAGTGAAGGCCGTTTATACAATCAGTTGAACCACTCAAGTGGTATAGTAGCTCAGTGAAGGCCGTTTATACAATCAGCTGAACCACTCAAGTGATATAACCAGTTGATCCACTTATAAAAAAGCTTATATGAAAGAAAGACTGTGTTCTGGTCTTCTTTGTGTTGAGATACTTTTAGCTTTCCTTGCAGCAGTCAGTTACTCCCTACATTCTTCCTTGACCTTTATGAACACATTACCCATGCCCATCTCCTCTGATTGTTCTTACACTTAGGGGTTTGTTGCTCCATTGCACATTTTCCTGCATGTGAAACATGACTACCCCTCAGAAACAGTTGCTGTTTCAATTTTTTGGTTTAAGTAGCTCTCAGAAACATTGGGTTTTATTTGTTTTTTGTTTTTTCAGTATTTAGCCTTGGAGTTTATGCATTCTGGTCCAACAGCTACGCTGTAGAATTAAGATGGGAAAACTGTTTTATATACTACCCCTCAGAAACAGTTGCTGTTTCAATTTTTTGGTTTAAGTAGCTCTCAGAAACATTGGGTTTTATTTGTTTTTTGTTTTTTCAGTATTTAGCCTTGGAGTTTATGCATTCTGGTCCAACAGAATTAAGATGGGAAAACTTTTTTATATAAGCCCATGCACTGAAGAGGCAGGCCATATGAAAACAATAGTGTGCGACAATATAAGTGAAGATTACAAGATAGTGTGCACATACCTAAGAGGAAATTAAGGCTGCACTACAAATCTGTATACATTTGAGGATTAATAGTGATTGATGTTACAAACTTGAGCTGGGTGGTTAGGTTTTTCCATCTGAATTTCATTTTAAATAGAAAACTGAAAGTGAATGTGTTCTTAACCAGCCTTTAAGCCTGACTTGTGTGTAAATAACCTACTGTGATCAGATAATGGCTATATAGCTAATTATAAGCTTATCTAAGAAAACAGTCTAAGATAAGAAAGAAAGAACATACAATGTTTCTGACTGAGATTTTTTCCGGGCACTTCCTGGCAACATACCTGCGTGTTTTAAATGGTAAATTTTCAATCCAGCCTACTCTGATAAAGGGAGAAGTTCAGTACCTCACTTCAATATAGTTTAACTTAATTAACATAGGTTTTATTGTTGGAATTAATTGGTCTAGTTGTGTTTAATGTTAAATATTTGTTTTGTAAAATATTGACATTAGTCTCTAGCAGTGCCAGGTTTTTCTCAGATTTTCTTTCATTGCTGAGGATTTGAACCCTGTAAAGTTTAAATTTGGGACCTACTTAAACTATGTGCATTGATTTCAGTATTGAGATATTTATTTCTTTTTGTGTGTGTGTGTGTATCTGTGAGCTTCGAAAACTTTCATTATCATATTGCATCTGGATGTTTAGCTTGTGTTGTAATACTGTTGACAGTGTTTTCTACTGCCTCACCCTGTGTCTGCTATCTCTGTAGAAACCTACCTGTTTGAAGTGAGAGCATTCCACTTCTGAGAGGGCAAATGGTTGTAGAGAGTGGTAAAATCCTGATTACTAGATTTTAAACTATAGGTCCTATAGTCCTGCTTTCAGTTCAGATTAAATTTTAAGATGTACCATACATGTGAACATATCACCTAAAAGTCATGCAGATAACCCTCTGTAGTAGTTAAAACATGCCCTCTAGAATCAACTTTTGTTATTGTTCTTATGCACTGGCTATTGATGAGTGTAGAAAATTTCTGCATTAACTCAACCCCTCTCATACAATCACGTACTGTCTTTTTTTCAGTGTCAAGTAAAAGACTTTTATTCCCTGTTTTGATTATGCAATTTTTACTTGTGTTTTGTGCTTGGATTTGAATTGCCATATGTTTGTAGGATTATGATTATTTTAAAGTAGAACTATTTTGCATGTGAAATCATTGCTGCAGGGATATTTCTTAGTAAATGTTAGATATTAAGAATTTACTTACGCTTAAGGGCACATTTAGCATCATAACTGTCTCTGATAAGCAGAAAGTAGGTCACATTATCCAAGCATCACTAGCATATTTGGTAAATTTCAGAGTTCTGTACTTTGCTAATAATAATATTTTGAGCAGAACTGTAAATTTCTGTAATTAAAGTTTGTTAAATCACATTAGGCTAGGCATGGTATAAGGGAATGTTACATGTGCCTAAGTCCAAAACATAAACTTCAGTTTAATCAAGAATGTCAAAACAGTTTTGTTCTTCACCAGTTAATATATTGTCTGTATATTTATAACAATCATCACACGATATTTTGAAATAGGGGGCATGGATTCATTTTCACAGACTGTTTGCAAACCAGTGATTATCTTTTCAAAGATTAAAATATTGACCACTATATTGAAAAAACAGAAGTGGAGAATAAAACCCCTCCCTCCTCCAATGCAAAACTTAAATGGGTATCTGACATGCACTATCATGTCCATGCAAGTTTGTCCACTTCTAACCTAAGAGCAACTAAAATATTGGGGCAAGGCTCACAACTATTACTAGGAAATCCAGGTAGAATAGTATAACTACTGAATACAATTGAATTTGATCCTTATTGTATCACATTTTGTATCACTTAAAGTTATCTGACCTGAGTACAATTGAAGTACTTATTCAATTATAGGAATTATAGAATAATATAGTTATACTCCACCCTTTTGGCATGTTTTATTAGCACTTCATGTGGAAAAATCCCCATTTCTGTTTCAACATGGGGCAAGTTTGAAGGACGTTGTCATCATCCTTGCCATTCACCTCTGTCCCCTACTTCTCTGTGTTTGCCTCTCTGTACACAACATAGCACTGTTTTGACTATTCAGTGTAGCTTTAAATGACAAATAACTCAGCACAGATTTTTTTGTGCTGTACATTATGTGTTTATTAGCCCTCCTATGTCTAACACTATGGATTATTCTGCTTTCCTTTCACTCAGCTGTTAAGCTTGAAGCCAGGCTTGATACTTACTTTGCCAATTTTATTTTCCCTTCTGGATAGGAACTGATGTCTGAAATTCTTCATCCTAAGATTTTTTCCATTTGTTGACTCCACTGTCAAATTTGGTTGGCACTGGAAAAGGTGCACAAGAGCTCGTCCCACTAATGATATCTATTAGTTTGTCTGCAAGTTGGCCTTCCTTTGTTCCTACCTTGCCATTCTATTAAGAGGAAAAATATAAAAGTCTAACGTGAAGTTAACTGGCAGAAAACAAAAGATACAGTGAAACATGGGGAGCATATCAGTTAAATAACACCGCAGTCCAAATCTGATTACTTCTTTTCTTTTTCCTCTTCTCTCAGGCATTACTATACAGTTATTATATGATTGAAAAAGGTAGGATTTTAATGTTAGCACATACAGTATAAAAGATCTTAAGCAAACTTGCTAAAGACAATTGATCACTACAATCTACCCCATTAATCTCTGTGAGATCAGACTTTTTGTCCTTCATAAATCTGTCTTTTCAGATTTGTCCATATTTCAGGCATTTTCCAAGTTTCTTCTGATTTTTCTTTCCATATCAAGAGATGAGAATTTGATGATGGAGGATGCAGTAAATATGGATCCCATGCTATTCTTAAAGCCTAGTGGTTCATTTATTACTAATAGTACCTTCTGAATCTTCCTAGTAATACTTCCTAGCCCATTTCTGCAGCATATTTTCAGAGAAGTTGACTGTGATTTACAAACGGGAAATGGGTGCACAGAAAAATACTTATTATCCTGAAAAACTGATTGGAAAAACCCACCTGTACTATGAAGTGACTACTGAAAAATTGCTTAATTTAATTTTTTTTTTTTTAAGAAGAAATATATGTTAGTTAATAAAGTCATTCTATTTACATATATTTTTCTGAATTAATCAGTTTTCAATCATATTGTAGAAGTTAACAGTTGTTTGTTAAAGAGGTTAGTTTGCTATTTTTGGAGTGTTGCTTCTGACACAAGTAGACCGGAAAATGTAGAGAGTTTCTATATGATATGTCAATGTAGATTTCCAAACAGATATTGTGTTAAAAAACTTTGTATATGTACACACAAAGGATCAAAGGGTTGATCATTTCATAGACTTTGAATCATTACACTACTTTTCTACTGTTGTATTGAAATGTGTTTCAGAATCTACATGAGAGAAACAAGAACATTTAACGTTTTGTATAGTCTCTGAAGCAGGCTGTCTGGTCAAACTTGCTGAAAAGGTTTTTCATCCAAAAATGAACTCCTCTTCCCACGAGGACCAATTTCCACTATTCCTTAAAACTAAACTACTTCAAACCTACACCTATTTTCTTCCTTAAACTATCTCAAATCCACACTTTTCATTAGCAAATAAATAAATGAAATTAAATAATTTATTTCTCTCTAGGAGAAGAGAGCCTTTGAGGTCACTCTGCGTGAGACCAATATATGACAGGAACGTTGCAACTGATGTCAGCAAATTTTAGGTGTTTACAACACAGATGTCTACATGTGAGGTACTTGTCTGTGTTGACATTGCTATCAGCAGAGCTCAACTCCACAGATGCCACCCAGAGTGAGATCCAGCTGCCCAAAGATAGGTGTCCATTGGTATGTGAGATTATTGCTAGCATTCACGTGAAGCTGGAAACGGTTCTTGTTTTCCTTTCAGTTCTATAGTTCACACTGGTAAAGAAAATAAAGGGAAAAGTTGTGCTTTGCCTGGGTTGTGCAGGCAGCTTTCAGAGGAACTGGGAATAGAACCTGCTTCCTTACTTTTGTTATACTTCTTCTCCTAACAGATCTGGTCAGACAACAGGACTCATTTCTGAAACAGTCTCATAGACACTTGGGCCAAAGAACATGGCATTGAGTGGGTGTACCGCATCCCTTACCATGCACCAGCTTCTGGGAAGATCAGACAATACAATGGACTGCTAAAGACTACACTGAAAGCAATGGGAGGGTGAAACTTTCAAAAACTGGGATACACATTTAGCAGAAGCCACTTGGCTAGTCAACACTAGAGGATCTGCAAATCAGGCTGGTCCTGCCCAGTCAGAACTTTTATGTACTGTAGATGGGGATAAAGTCCCTGTGGTGCTTATCAAGAATATGTTGGGGAAGACAGTCTGGGTTATTCCTGCCTCGGGTAAAGGTAAACCTATTATGGGATTGCTTTTGCTCCAGGACCTGGGTATACTTGGTGGGTAATGCAGAAGGACGGTGAGGTTCAATGTGTACCTCAAGGGGATTTGACAATGGGTGAAAGTGGCCGATAAATTTAGTTGTACAGTGTTAACTTCTGCATAACCCAGCCATTGCATATTATCATTACTATGATTGCTATATATTATACTAATGATATTCCATTAAGAATCATGCAGGTTCAACAGAATCAGAATTGATGTCTAGCAACTTCCCTGAGATTGACATCCTCAGCT
>NW_010104220.1:0-367 GCF_000699245.1 Pterocles gutturalis | reverse complement strand
AGAAAACAATGCTTAGTTTATACAGTGGCAAACCACAGTATAAATTTGTGAGGTGGACAGGACTAACCCTGAAACTCCATCAGAAATAACTGACAAAGCCAGAAGGGTCATAGTAAATGGAAAAATCATCTCCCCAGAATTAGTTTTAGGTGATCCTAAAAGACAACACCAATATGAATAGTTGGGATGTAAATCAGGATAATGTCCTGGGTTAAGGTGAGACAGAGTTAACTTTCTTCATAATAGCTAGCAAGAGGCTGTGGTTTGGATTTGTGCTCAGAAGAAAGCTGATAAAAAGTGATGTTTATGCAGTTGCCAGGGTCTTTCAGCATCTCTGTCTGTCCGCAAAGAGGAGAAGCTGGGAGGG
>NW_010104219.1:0-6518 GCF_000699245.1 Pterocles gutturalis | reverse complement strand
TCCAACCCAAAACACTCTATGATTCTATGTTGTCACCTCAAACCATGCTAGAACCTGTCTCAATTATGACTTCATATACAGAAACACCCACCCCAATGTCCCTTGGTGACAAGGAAGCTGTATAAATCCAAGCTTCCCAACCTTTTCTCAAGATAAAGACCAAGTGCTGAATCAGTAACAGTGACGAGACGATTCTTTCCTAAACTGGAAATGAGATGGGGGCAGGGTAGGGAAGGAACTGCACAGTACCTGACAAACACATGATCAAAATTGCTATTTCAGAATGAATTTGCAGATTCATCCCTTGTCGGCATTAATGCAGAGCCAGCTCGGGTTCCACAAGTTTGACACTTGCCATGCGACACCGGGTAAACTCAGACTCGCTGCAACAGTTTGCCCGCCTAGAAACAAGAGCGCCGCCAACATGCTCCAGGGCAGGTGTTTCAGCTCCACCATACCGGCGTCCGGGATTTAGAACACCGTGCGTAAGGGAGGAGGGAGCCTCACAGGGCAAAGATACCGCACAACTTTCCCGCTACAGCGCAACGCTGACCCTGCAAGAGCCTGCCCCGCGTCTGCCGCGTCGCTCCAGCACCGTTGTGCCGCACGTTACCTTTACTGTTTACTGTTTTTCCAGTACTGATGGAAATCAGCCCCTGCCGCAGCAGGTAACAGAGCTGACTACTGCGCAAGGTGTGCCTAGGACAGCGTAACGGCAACAAAAGCCACGGAGGTAGTAATTCTTTGGCAACTGATGCACGAGAAGGATTTGGCACAGTAAACTACTCTGACACACTGTACTGCTAACAGCTTTCAATACAAAGTACAGCTTGGGACACAAAAGTTGTCATGTACCTGTCCAACAGCATACAGACAATCTTCAGGGCTTAGGAGCTGAAAGAAAGTAAAATGAGAGTTAAGTTGTTCAGAATATAGGAAGCAAGAGCCAAATTCTATGCTCGCTCCTAACATCAACTGATTTTGTGCCTGACCAAAAAACTATCACCTCCCCCTTCCCACGCTTCAGTTTTCCGCCCCTAAAGTGAGGTAACACCCTTTCCTTCACTTGGACTGAAACACTTTGTGAATTAGCTAAACAGAAAAATCATAGTCACATGCACTGCTGCGTTACTAGACACAAGGATTGTGAAATGCTGGGAGACGATCAGATTACAAAGTATTACTGCACTATGGAAAGCTGAACAGTATAAGCTTCTGTACGAAGAAAACAAAACCAACAAAAAAAAAAAAAAAGAAAACAAAAAAAAACACAACCCAAAAAGCAATCCGTCCTGAAGTGCATCAAATCACGAGATAACGTGGCAACGGATTCAGGAGACTGCACGCTCCTCTCCGACAGGACAAGCGCAAGGCCCGAGAGGCAAGCAGTTGATGGTTCGGCAGAGAACGGTATTTTCTGCTTTCCCACTCCTCACCTGGCCAATGCGATTCTCCCAGCCCATTCTCTTCAGCCCGGCGGCAGCCAGGATGATGGCGCTGAAGTCTTCCTTCTCGTCTAGCTTCTTTAAGCGGGTATTTAAATTCCCTCTCTGTAGAAGTGATTAAGCAAGCATAGAAACAGCAGGCGCACAGGCTTATAACCACATTTGCCTGAGTGTGTTTACAGAATGTTTGGAATCCAACAGCCTCCAAACGAGAATCACAGTACCATCCTAAAAGAAGTGTTAAATACGGACAATTATTTCTTTAAATAGAATCTGCCGAGCATTATGGCATATGAATTCAAGCACTGACTCTCAAAAGACATGCGTGTCATTTCAGTACATTATTAACCCCTGACACCAACTCTTTTTGCCTAGCAAAGAACAAGGTCGCTAGGACCAAGGTAACCGTGCCTTTTACCACCAGTTCAGCCACCCACGTTGGAACTAGCAGCCCAAATCGCTTCAAGGGTATGGGGAACCAATCGTCATTTGGCTGCACTGCTGTGACAAACGCAAGGCAGGCATCCCTCAAGGAGTTTTTCAAACATTCCTTAACATAAAATTCATCTGCATCCTGAATCTCAGCTAGGTTAAGGCTGGCCTCTTCTTTACAGCAGAGGACAGAACGGGCTGCGGCACGCTACACACCCCTCTCAGAACAGGTTAGTGGAGGGCAGGCTTTGAGAAAGCCATTTGTTCTTGTAGGTCGGGTGGTATAAATCAGCCTGGATTCCAAATTTTGCCTTAAGTTCTATTTTCCCGTTCGCAGCTTTACACAGCTCCCAGGTTTTGCCAGGAAAGGATACAATATCCCTGAATTCTAACTGAGGGAACTTCCTTTTGAGCTGGGCTGCTCTCCGAAGTGAACTCGTTCCAATCACGCTGTGGGGAAAATAAAATCAATGAAATCCAGAATACTCCTATGCTTACCTCCAGACAGAGATATGACCTATGACAAAAACGATGACTTTTTTTTTTTTAAATGGAAATGAAGATCCAAGAACCTGACAATTATTTATATCTCCTTTGAAGAAAGGAAACCACTCTGTGAGGTTTAGCATAAAGGCAAGCCACTCCCAAGGAACCAATTTACAAGAGATCCTTCTCGAAGGCAGGTCCATCAAGGACCGATGAAACCTCATTTAAAGACCACTACACTTGTCACAAAAAAAAAAAAAAAAAGACTCAGCTACCTCAAAGTGAACCAGACAAAGCCAGAGAACTGAAGCTACCAAAATGGAGGAGCTTCATCAATGATAGAAACGCAGTGGGAGGAGAAGCTTTGGAAACAGTAGGGTGCATAACTGGAAACCACAGAAAACTGCCGCTCTGGGCAGTATTTCCTTTCTAGACATGTACGCTAGTCACTTTTCTTGGTGCCCTGGAACCTAAACCAGATGCCATTTTCCAGCTATCCAGATGTGCATAAATGCGAGTCTAACCACAACAGGAGAAAGCAAGGAGCTCATTGACTTGCTGCTGTGGGAAATACCAACTGACTCCTCCCTTCCATTTTTATACCCAACCGTCTTCTCCCTCCTTTCCCCACTCACCTCTTTTCAGGGAGGAGACTCAGTGTTTTCCCACAGTTTTTGGGATGAAAGACAACAGCATCAAGTGGGTTTTCCCTTCTGCAAAATAACGAAAGAGAAGAACAGCTGACATCTTTTTTAACAGAAGGCTGTGAAGCTTAACAGTTCTGCTATCAGTCCCCTACTGATATAGTCCCCTTGCCTCTGGCTCCAAAATACCCCTTCGTCATTGTAAAAGTAAGAATCTCCAGCAAACTTGCTGGCTACGGAACAACAGCACAGCTCTAGTGTTGCTGCTGTTTCAGAGGTTAATCAGAGGGCAGTCAAACTTTGAACACCTAAAAGCACCTGCACTGCCTCTGCTTTCCTGCTGCTACCAACGCCATGAAATGCCAAGGCCCTCTGAGAATCGAGCCTCGCAGCCACACTTACTTGCAGACAGCGCCGATGGTAAAGCCAGGAGGAAGAGACGTCGGCAGGTCCTTCAAGGAGTGAACCACAAGGTCAACTCTAAAAATTAGAGGAGAGCAATCACTGAACAGATGGGTGAGCTCTCGAGGTACCTACCAGAGACCTGCAGGTCATCTACAGAAAAGCCTGAATCCACCCTGGGAATTAACTTGGAGAAGAGGGAGGAATTTCAGGATTCTATAGCCAGCATTACTCTAGAATGCTAGTTTTACTCCAGAAAAGCCACTGCACCTTTTCTCTGTCCCTTTTCTCCCACCCATAAAATGAAGACGATGCCTTCCTCCCAGCAGCGACGCAAGACACATTACAACCAGCAGGTTGAATGAGGGGAACACGCTAGAGCTTTTCATGCAGAGAGACTCTTCAAACAACCAGTACGTTGTCTGGTATTACACTTCAAACTGGAAATAACAGGCAGCCAAAGTAACCGCTAGCTGCTTTGTTACAAGACCAACGCACGCCACTGTAAACGCTTGAGTCTCCAGTATTTTTTCCACCAACTTTACTCAAAAATGCAGAATCAAGTGCCTATGTGTCAGAGAGAGATGCAAAAGAATATCTTTTGTTTTAAACCTACTTTAACTAAGGCATAAGCACTACTGAAACCCTCCTCAGGATATTCAAAAAGACCAAAAAAAAGGACATTAAAAAAAAAAAAAGCACTAATCTCTCTCTGCTCTAGCAGGAGCCTGAATGGAGTTATAAGAAAGCAACACAACGTGCCCGTGCCCAATTCTCCTGCATATTTAGCATGCAAATATGTTAATGAACATTAACGTGATAACACTAAATATATTGTGCAATATGTTTTCACCACCAAGCAAAGTATTTTTAAAAGAGCATATTTGTAAGCAGGAATCTGTCATGCACGTAACACACAAATCACAGAAAGAAAAAACCTAACTGGGGCAGACCAAGCCACAACTACTCTTATCAAAAAATTTCTTAGCCAGAGAGGTACCAGAACAGAAGGAAACTAGAGCGCATATGCAGCGAGCCAAAGATGTCCAAAGAGCACCACAAATGCCAGAGGAGGAAGAGAAAACAACAAGCTCTTACTCATTTCTTTCAAGTGCATTTTCCAGCTCTTTGGTGAAGAGGCTTTTCTCCCCAATCTACACATAAACGGAGCAACATGAATCACAAAAGAAAAATCTGCAAATATATCATCAAATACAATTACTTCTTGTGCAGAGGAAGAAGAGAACCTTCACCTTGGAAAGTGCCGTATCCAAGATCTTGTCTCCGGTCGTAGACATGGCAACTGCTCAGAGAGAGAGCACAGGTAACACTTGAGGCTTGGCCAGAGCACACAGGCCAAGGCTGGAAGGAGTAATATGCAACGAGCAGTGCAGCATCGGACAGGAATATGTCCCTGATGCACAGTGGGGTACGGCCAGAGCGATACCAGGTTCTCAAATGGAGAAACGTAACACCGTCTGCATTATATACTCAGAGCTTCAATCATCAGGAACTTATAAAATCCACCCTTGTCCCGTAGAAGAAGCCAGCAGCAGCTGCTCAGCCACACAGCCTAACTGAACTCAGACCGTACTCTCGGATAAGCAGGGTGGAAGCCTCCCCCTCCTGACAGCGCTCTACACACACCTCTTGCGCACAAAGATAAGTGACTGGCTCCTGCTGCCGCCTACCCCAGGGCAGCATCCAAAAAAAACTTACCAATCTCGAAGCGGAGGTCGGGGTATAGCTCACGGAGCATCTCGACTACGCTGTCGGTCTGAATCCGGGCCAGCTGCAATGAAGCAGAAAGCTAAGCCCTATGCAAAGAGCACATCGTCCATACAGTGGCTAGAGAGGACTTGGCCATTCTTCGATGATCAAGGATGCGTGACCACTACATTCTCTAAATGGAAAACATTAGAAATAAGCAGCCCCAAGTACAATCGCTCACATGTACAAACGCCTTGAACCATGTGAACTCATATCACGACCACAGCATCTCACTGAAAACCTTCTTTTATCGACTAAGCAGCAGCATAACGTCTCCCCATATCCGGCGCCACTGCGATCCAAGCACCGACAGGGCAAAGCAGAGACTTGATCGAGTTAGGAAGAAGCAACTAGAGCAGAAGACTGCATGTCAGGATTCGCACGCTCCGCTTCCAGCTGTGTTATTAAGGTCACTAGCCGTATCCCAGTCAGAAATTCCATTTCTCTGTGGCACCTCAGTGGCCTTATTCATCGACAGAATTTACCTACCTAACCTTGAGCCACTTGGTTTCGCCTCTGCAGATTGTGACTGCTGAAAGAGGCCCGCCGGCGGGCAAGCGGGCAGAAAGATAAGCAAAACCATCCTCCTGTTGCTCAGTGACAAAAGAATGAGTCATGTCGCATGCTGGGTACCCTCTGCTTTTTCTAAGAGTACAAATTTTACCAACACTGCAAGTTTTGGGAAAAAGCCAGTACAATTTCACTGTGCTGCTGGAGAATCTATAGTTACTGGCAAATATGAGTGACTGATCTTCTGTATGATCAGAGCTCTATTTAGACTTTCTCCAGGCAAAAATAAAAAAAAACCACAACAGCTTAGGTCTACATGCACAGCAAGCAACAGACCTTAAAGCACTAAACTGCAAGAACAACGTTCCCTTGCATAAAAACAGCAGAAGTGAAATAAGAACAGAAGGACGCTAACATCAGATCATTTCACACATGCAAGCAGCAGCAACCGCAGCTGACTTTCAACTTTTCTCGCACTGATGAGCTGTGCAGCCTGGGGCAAGGAACTTTGTTGTGGCGACTGTTGTTTCCCTGTATGTAAAACGAGCATAAGAGCTGCTTCCCTTTGTAAAGGGCCACAAGAGCCTCAGGCCAGAACAAGAATCAGTACACGTGCAGGGCTACTGTGTCCCTGGCCTGGTACCTACGGGTAACGCCTTCGGGACAGTACAGGATTGTTCCTACTACACGCCACCAGAACGAACGAGATTATCTCCGTACAAAACCCTGAAGGCGGTTTATCTGCCTTTGCGAGCCTGCTCCTCCCTGCTGCAGCCGGCCGGCAAGAGATACCGGCAGTATCGCTGCCCACGGCCCGTCCCTTCCACGG
>NW_010104218.1:4812-10338 GCF_000699245.1 Pterocles gutturalis | reverse complement strand
TGGAGGCTGGGCTGAGAATCTCTAGGTAGTGGTGAGCTAATTATTATTTTTTTTTCCTCCTCTCAAACACTTCACCGATGCAAACACTTGAGAGAAATGGGGTGATCCCACGAATCAAATTCTTGCCGCCGGAGCCGAGCCCGCTCCTTCGCCCCACGCCGGGGCTCCACGGGAGGGGTCGCGGGTGAAGCCGCGCTCCCTGCCCGCACAGCTCCTCTACGAAAATACTATTCCCGTTTTTAAACGTAGCAAAACTCCTGCCTCTCTAGATACCATGTAGAATTGTTTCGCTAAAAAATCCTGTTTCAGAACTTCCCCCCCACCTTTTTTTTTTTTTCTTAAAACTCCCAAAGAGCGAGGCAATAAGTCACATGCTATCTCCAGCCAGTATTTATATTGGCTTAATATTTAAATCTCGTAAAACTAATGCTTTGCTTAAATAGTCCAGAGTTTTTGCAATAAACCAGGGTGCGCAGCCCAAAGTGTTTCTTTGGCATTCTTGCACTTTGCCCCAATTCCGCTCCGTTTCCCTCCAGTGTGTGGTCTTCGAGTTGTGTAAGGAAAGCTCGTACCCTCGAACACAAACCTGGGGCTTTGGAATTAAAAAAACTTCATAAAGTTTAAAGCACATTATTTCTTCTGTTTTTCTTTTCCTTTTCTTTCCTTCCTTCTTTTTAGCTTTCTTTCTTTCTTTTCCTTTTTTTTTTTTTTTAACATTTCCAAACTAGCCTAGGTTTCTGGATTAGGGATAAATTGTATTTAAAAAGGAGGAAAAATTAAAACTAAAACAGAAAATAAGAATGATACAGTTTAAGATTCTATTGGGTTAAGACATTTACAAATCAGTTGGCTTTTTTTTAATACTATGAAAAATTGACAACGAGAAGTAATTTAGTGCATTTTCGCACTCAGCCCAAACTCCCCCAGACTTGAATCAATTTAATTCATTTTAGCATTTGGTACGATTCTTAACTTGTCTACACAGTTTATGGAAAGTTGTTTTCAAGTTTGGATTTCTTTGCATAGAATTTCTTTGCATTGTTTAAAGTCTGAAGTCAAAGTATTTTACAATTTCTCAAGTGATTCCTATTAAACAAGTAGTTACGTTTTCCAGCTTTAAGTTTGAAATTGTTTAAAGAAACAAATGGTAAACAGTTTGAAACCTAGACTAACAAGTTGACTTTCAAATGTTACTTATTGCTAAAATTATTTGGAATGTCTGATTTGTAATGATTAACTGATGTTTTCTCCTTACTACCCATATATTCCTTTTGAAAAAAGAAAAATTACAATAATAATGTTTTCATGATGCAAGTAGATGATTTTTAAAGGTCTCTCCCTCCTGGATGGCAGTTGTTTTGAAAGCTTGTTTAGATGCTTGTGTAAAATAGCAAGACTTCCTTAGCCATTAAAAATAAATAAAAAGAATTTGAGCTACTAGCAAGCATGTATGTAATAAATACCAAATATTTTAGGAGATGAGTCAGATGAAAGCAAGAGAGAGGATATGAACTTCTCCTCCACTGTGTCTTTAAGATAATGTTTAATCTAACTCATTACATCTACTTTTGTAAAATACTGGGGTGCTGAAATGCAAGGAAGACAATCCCAATTCTGGTCTTTGCTTTCAAATGCAATACATTTATGATTGGTAAGGAAAAAAAAGTCCCTAAAACAAGCTTATCTAAGTTCTTGCTGAAGTTAATTCAAGACGTAGTTGTGAAGTATTAAAATCTAATTTTAAAGAATGACATTGAATCAATGTGTTTGTTGAAGAAAGTCCTTTTTTTTTTTTTTAATGTAACAAATGTGTTTTAGAGAAAATCATGCACAGAAGGCCATCACTTGGAGAAGTTTCTAACTGATTTATCATTTATTTTGGAAAGTCTCTGAAGTATGCTGTTGTCCAGAGCCCTTTTTCTGTTGTACTACTGGCAATTATGATGAGCAGTGCAATATTAAAAGGGCATTGGCTGGCAGAAACATGACCCCCTTTAGCAGCCCACCCTCTTCAGAGTGGGCAAACAACCCTAAAATAGATGCCTCCTCCAGTGTATTTATGCACGTGTGTGAAATAAGGTTTTATACATGTGGGAGTGGTTTTAAATAAGGAGAGAGATTCTGGGTTATACATTTTTATATGTCTTTCTGTAGAAAGGGGCTGGAATAATTTAAACACATCCTATTTAAAACATAAGCTCCAAACATCTCTGGGAGCTTTCAAGACATTACATTACCTCCTTTGTTTACCAATAACATGTGAGTAATTAATTATTAATTTCTACACACCTCCATACAATATCTACATTGAATTTTATAATTATTTCAGTATAGTTTTTCCCCTTATAGAAACTTTACCCTATATGTTTAAGGTGGTCCCTATCAGTGTCTCTAGGGATTTCATGTTGTTGATTTGTTTCTAAGAATCTGTGGTGTTTATACTGTGATTTTTGAGTGGTGACACACAGAGATGTCTGAGATTGAAGCACAGACGCTAGGTATTTTTGTACACAAGTCTCATCATTTCTGTAACATTTTCCACAGCAAATCAAAGCACTGTGTATTTATACCATTCTATATATACACACACACACATCAGCCTTTTTCATCTGCAGTGGTCAGCCACCATAAAATACACAGCACAATTAAGAAAACTTCAGAAGGCACAGGAAAGGGCTGGCACTTTCTGTGATTTATTTAAATTGTGTAGTTCAGATTCATTGACTGCCCAATTTGTTTTTTATGGAAACACATACGTTTGGGGATGCTGAATTATGTCCCTTGTTCTTTTATTCTCCACTACTGTAGCAAAATATTTTATTGTATAAAACCTTTATAACGTACCGTGCCTAGATATACTGGGCATGTAGCAAAAGACTTACATGGTTTGTTTAACAAGCCATACTAACAGTGGTCTTTCTCTATTTCTCTCTTTTTTCTCTCCATCTTTTTTTTTTTTTTTTAAACTAACTTTTTGTTGTTGGTGGGGTTTTACCTTGTCTAATTATGATTGCAAATAAACTTTGTCATGCAGAGTTTTATTGGGGCTAAACATAAAAACGTTATTGTGGTTAACACTGTAATGTAACAGTCCCTTACAAAAGGATGCAGGGACAGCTGTGCAGAATGTGACAGTGGCTGCTGGTATCGCTGGCTCTGACAATGTTGCACTACTGTCTGCACAAATAAAGCAGTGCAATAATATTGTCAAAGCATTTGGTTCCAGTCCTGGTACATCCTTTATGATCAGTTACTGTTGCACACCCAGCCCCTGACATTATGGGATTCTGAAGTTATTTAATGCATTTTAGTAGGGAACCAGCCCCCTACTCTGATTTCTTCCCCCCACTGCAAGGGCTCGAGCAAGCAGTAAAATGTCGAGATTGTGTAGAAATTGCCTAAAAGATCCCTACCCTTGTGTTTGCTTGCTTGTTTTACGTTTAGGTTGAGTGGTCTGTATGGACATTCCTTGGGGTTTGTTCCCCGTTTTGACTGCTTCAGTGTACAAAATGGATTGCCCTTTCTGCCACTAGCGTGGGTTTGTGTGTCCAAGTTGTAAAATAAAAAGCTGGCCTATTCACATTTTAAAGCCCTCTTGTCCTCCTTTAGAGCAATCACCACCTTTAAAAATATCCTGAGCAGGTTTGAATATTTTCTTGCTACTACTTTACAAATTAGAGTTTTATGAACCTAAGGATGTTATTGTTGTGTATAGAATTCAGCTACTTTAATATATACACATGTATTCACAGGCAATTTCATTTTTGCTTCCTATTGATGTATCTTTCAAGTTCCGGCATATTTCACTTTTAAAGGAATTACTGTTAAGATGAAAGCAATATTGATACCTTAATTCTCACTTAAAAAAAAAAAATAATAGAAGGCACCTAAATAATAATCAATAGGTTTTGAAAGACAATCATTCCCTGCACTTCCCAATAGCAGCGTGGAGCGGGTCTGAGAGACGCGGGGATGATGTAGGCCCAGGAACAGGAATACTGCATTCAGAATTGATCTTTAGATAACAATATGTTGGTGGCTGTCACTCGCGGTGTAGTTGGAGGCAGATGTGGTATTTTTGCTTGCAGCTGCTAAGAAAGGGGTTTGGAGGGCTGGGGGATGGGACCTTCCTCTCTCTTTTTTTTTTTTCCTGAAGCCTTGAGCTGTTACCTTGGGAGCAAAGGGTGGGGGTGGGGAGAGCTGTCATATTGGAAATCAAATCTAGGTAAAGGAGCGCTTTCAGATTGCACTGCACATCCCCGGCCAGGCCAGGGTGTGCTAGTCAGCAAGCCATGGGGAGGCAGAAAATGGAGGAGCACATCCTGAGGGGGGGCGTGTGTCCCATTTTAGAGGGATGAGGGGAAGCTGAATAACGCTCTGCAGTTCTTCAACGAACGAGGGAGCAAACAAAAGACACCTTTTCAGTCCCTCTGTTTCTGGTGAGGAGCTGAAGCCTGTCTCCCTTTCGCGCCCAGGGGAGAAGGCTAAGCCTCCGCACCCAAACCGGAGGCATGGTGCTGGTGGTGGATGCGGTAGGGCTCCCAGGCCTCCGTGGAGGTAACTGGAGCCAGCATGGCTCCCTTTCTCCAGAGCTTTTCTTTTCATCCATCTCTCAGCATTGTAGCATAGTTGCCATTTTTATGTGTGTTAAGGAACGGGAAGGCCTGTTTAGCTTTGGCACGTTCCCTTCTTCCTCCTAATTTTTGATTAATTAAAAAGAAGGAGAGAGTGAAACCTGTAAGGGCTCTGCTGGGGTGGAGGGTGTGTTCCCCCCGCCATCAATAGGAGTCCAAGAATGACCGGAGTGGAAGCGCGAGGGGCCCTTTGCTGCCCCTGGCCAAGGAGGATGAGGACAGGAAGGAGGGTGGACCAGCGAGGAGCTGGAGGCCACCCTGGTGCAGGGCAGCACTTCGCTCTGTGTGTGTGTGTGCTCGTGGAGCCCATCAGCGAGTGGAAATAAGCGCTAGTGAAAGCCTTAGTGGGGCTGATGCTGGGCTGTAAGATGGCCTCTCAAACATGTGAGCCTGCCTTGTCTGGAGGTGGAGAAATCACAGGGGGAATAGATGCGTACTTGTTTTCATGTGTAAAGTTATGTCTTTAAAAATTATATAGTCACTACACTTGAAAACCTCCCCTGGGTGTGGGGGGGACTGGAGGTGTGTGATACAGGGAGAGGCCTGTGTGGTGGCAAGGACCGTATCCCATTCACAGAGGGCGAGGGGACACCTTCAGAGGCCTCCTGGCTCCGGCTGGGGCGATGGAGCCCACAGAGGGCCCTTCACTGAGCGCCAGCTCTCTTCAAGGCAGGCCCCTGGGGTGTGGGGGACAAGGAGAGGGCTCCCTACAGATTTGGGTCTGGGATGGAGGTTACACATTCCAAACCCTCCCTTCCCCACTCTCTTTGTCTTTTTTTTTCTTTTTTTTTTGGGTATTATTATTTTTTTATTTTAACCCTGCCTGACTGAGGAATGTAACAGCGGAAAAAAAAAAAAAAAAAAAAAACCACCACTGGGGAAAAAAAAAAAA
>NW_010104218.1:0-4790 GCF_000699245.1 Pterocles gutturalis | reverse complement strand
CGGAAGCAAAAGCCCCTTCAGGAGTCTGTATTTGTGCAAGGGAAACCATTTGCATGTGTGTGGAGATGCCAGAGTTTGTCTCCAGTTGGGTCGGAGGGGGAGGGCGCGGGAGGAATGCGGGGAATCAGGTCGGGCTGCGGGGGGAAGGGCTCCGGCAGAGCCTCCATCCTGTTGTTGCATAAACTTGTTCCTCTGTGGAGGCAGCACACATAGGGTATTAGTGTGGTGGAGGAGGCCAGACCTGCGCCCTGGCTACACAACCAATTGGAGCGGAAAGTGAAATCAGATGGTTTAAGTTTTCAGAGGGTTTTTTTTTTTTTTCAGGGGGACTTTTTGAGTCATTGCATTGAGTGCTGGATCTGCGTTAAGGTCGCTCCTGCTCTCGCTGCTCATGGGTGGTTTGGGGAAGGGATGTGGCCGGGCAGGGGCAGGAGGTGCCGCTTCCCCTCTTGCAGTGCCCTGGCCTCGGCCGTAGAGACCTGGGCTTGGGGCCCTGTGGAGAAATCGCACCCCCTACCCCTGCGGCTAAGGGGACGGGCGGTCTGTGGGCAGCTGTGGTGTCTAATGACAGAACTCTGTCCCCTGCCATGGGCGAAGAGTTATTTGGGAGACCCCAAGATCAGCCCTACATGTGCTCCTTCCCCAGCCAAGGCAACTACAAGACCTTTCGCTTGCCCTGTTGTACATGCAGGGCCAGAAGCGGGATCCGCACTTCCAAGGTGATAGGATTTAGCCCTATTTTGCTCCTGCATGTAGTACCACAAGTCGAGGTTTTTTTTTTTTTTCCATCAGACAGCAGAGCGCTGGTAAACACCATGCAGAAAAGCCGTATTGTGGGGTTACAAAGTCTAGGCTGTTTAAGGAGCTCTGTCATTCCTTTTAATGGAGCTCACTGACGCAGATCTGGCTTCTGCCAGCCAAGGAAATGTTGCTGCTGAGAAAAGGGTTATTGAAACCCACAAACTAAATATTATAAGCAAGAATCAAATCGCAGGACGTTCTGGAGTGTAATCCCTCCTGATTTCAGGAGAAGGGGACCATATTGATAAGCGGTTGTGGGTGACAGAATCCCCAAACTTGGTGGGTGAAACGCACTTGGGAAGGTCGTGTTTTCAGAGAGGATTATCAGCCCTTACTCTCTGGCGTCTTTCACACCTGGACAGGTTGACTCTTGCATGGAAGTAAGAATCCCCTTTTTCTCTGGATGGATTTGTACAAACTTGCTAGATAGACTTAAGGAGCCAGGACTGGAATGCTAAGAATTTTCTCTCTCTCTTAAAAAAAAAAAAAAGAAAAGAAAAAAAAAAAGAGAGAGAGAATTAAAAAGGCAACACTTCCCAGTTTTAAAACAATGGTAAAATTATTAAATAGGATGGAAAACTCTAAATCAATTCTCAGCCTACAGCTGTTCCCAAAGTGTTTGCTCTGACCTTTGGTAATAGTGTCAATTCCACTGCAGAAAATATATTGTAGACTATGTAATGTATTTAATTGCAAGATGGCTTTTAAATGGTCTTCTTTCCTCAGGCTAGCGAAATGGCTGTGACCAGGGAAACAGGGCTGGACTGAAGCTTTGTTGCCCTGCTATGTTTTGTGAGGTTGCAACCAAGATGAAAATTAAAAAAAAAACCACTTGCCCCAAGTGGCACCTTTAACCACAAGAGAAACAAACAAACAAACAGCAACAAAGGGAAGGGGAAATGGCTCCCTAAACTAAACCAGGGAAGACAAGGTCTGATCTCACAAGAAGCAGAGGCCTCTCAGCTCCAAAGAGTCAGCTCACTACTTTATCCCAAAGCTTCATTATAAGGACACTTCAGTCTATTTGTCTGCTAACACCAGAAAAGGGGGGCTTAAACATATAGCAGACTCCACTACAGTAAAATATTCCCCCACACACACTGCCAAAAAAAAAAAAGCTTCCATTATTGAGCAACATATAAAGTGTTATTTCCATAGTAGTCTGGGTGACATTTCCATTTAGTTTCTATAACTGTGATTAAAGGCGAGAGAGGTTTCTAAACATATCTAGAGATGCTGAGCCTCCTGGTATATAAATAGCATGCATTTCATAATCTCGTGTTTAAACGTTTATTTTAAAATAACCCCCATATACATTCCAGAGAGTCTCCCTGCTATAGGACATAGCACAACCCAGGCTTTGCATATTGTTTGCAAACTGGAGGAATATTGTTGGAGATTGATTCAGACTTTATTTTTCTTGTTAAAAAAAAAAAAAAAAAAAAGGAAGGTGCAGGGAGTCCTATGACAATACACCACTTGAAGATAAATTTTTTGAGGCACATCTAGGCTCTCGGCAAAGATCCAGAAACATAAAGACAAAGTAACTTAATTGCCTTTGCTTGGAACTTAACTTGTGTCTGACGTTTCTAATTACATCCCTTACCCTCTCCTGCCAGTTGTAGCTTCTGCAACTACTGAAATTCTTAATTTTTATAGAAATTGTCAATTCGTGCTCTCCCCCCCACTACTGATGCATTAGTAAAGTCACTTGATGTGCAAATTGTATGTCTCCACTGTAAACTTGCCAGTGGGTTTGTCTCTTGCGCCATTGGAGAAGTTAAATTGTGTGTTAGGTGTAAGTCTTGTTTGAGATAACATCGAGGCTGAAGAGTGGAAAAGATATGGTAAACAATAAATAGAGACTGGACGGGAATATATGGAAAGGTAAGGCCGAGCCTAGTTGTGTCTTTTTTTATGTTCTCAGTCCAGCTGGACATCTAGGTTGCAGAGATTGTTGAGAAGCAGAGTGGCAGCATTAAACCTGAGGTTTTGCCAAGGTAACAAGAATACAGAAGTTTTACCAAACTCATTCTGAGCTGCTTACAGCAATCTCTGTGAACATGGCCTTTTAATTAGTGTGAGCAAAGGTTAATACAAATAAATAAGGTGGAAAAAAGATCCCTATTTGCTTCCAACAAGCATCACAAAAGATGGGGAAAGGGAGGGGTTGAGGCAGATTGGAGATTTTGTTTATCAGTCCATTAGAAAAACAAACAATTAATGGAGCTTCCCCTGTTCCCTTTTCTTTGGCTTGTCCTTGGTTTTTGGCTGCTTTGGGCAAGTCAGGCGACATCAAAGGGGATGCAGGGCTGCCTCACACCAGCGTGCCAAACACCAGGGATCTCTAATGGCAAAGACCAGATCAATGTGGCATGCATAAATTAGCCAGGAATCCATGAATTAGGGGATTGTCTCCCCATTACACTCCTGTCTAATCCACTGGAAAGCAGGCTGAGGAGAGAGAAGCTTAAAGTGTCAAAATCATGACCTGGTTTGGGATGGCTTGGGAATGAAGTTTCCCTCCTCTTCCTCTGGACTCCCAAGTGTTCCTACGTGACAAATGCACTGGGGCAGATTAACTGGGAGCCAGATTGCAGAGGAAGACTCTAGTTGGCAAAGCAGTCCTTAAACTGGAGGTGTCTCGGTTCCTCCCTAGGAATAATTTCTGTGGCTGTTGGTTTGTTCAACACTAAGCCAGCCCCAGTTGAAGATTGTGCCTTCCAGTCTAGGACAGAAAAGGTGCTGGGGAAGGGGAGAGGAGAAGAAAAAGCCAAACAAAACAAGCTAGGGCAAAACACACGTGCATCTCCAAACACTGGTAAATCTGTGTGCATTAATGTGAAGTCAGTGCTGGAGAGCCAGCCCTGGAGATCCTGTTTCGCTTTCTAATTTTTGGTATGTACTTAATCCCGTGATTTCTAGTGAAGGGAGGGATATTTTAAAAACACTGGGCTCTCCAAGTAGGACAGCCCTAGAAAGGAAGTTCTCTGAGGGCTTGATGCCTGTTACTAAGAGGTTCAAAATACAACTATCAGTTAATCAAATAAATAGCACTTCCCAGCCTTTAACAGCTAGACAGCTAATTGACTGAGGTTATTAAAAGAGAGAAATTTATACAGAAGAAGAACATGAGAACTGGAGACAGAGGTACAAAAACCTGGATAAAATCCACACTGGTGTTAACTACGTCCTGGGAGAAAGGACATTCTGGGGGCCAGAGATTTACTCTGTTCCTGCATCCCCACCCTCCTGGGAGCACACGGTGCTGTGATCCGTAAGGCAGTGCACTGCTTTCTAACTTTGTACCCCTTCCCCATTTGCAGGCATGGAATGAAGCTCCCTCCAGTCACCTGCCGCAAGACACATTATCCAGCTTCCTAACCTTAAGGATGAGACCCTATCAATATTGCCTCTGCTTTTGTGATCAGGGTAGTAGTGCAATATTGCTTATAGGGTCTTTTCTTTCGAGGGTTATTCTTCACGGAGAGAAGAAAGCCACAGCAGGAAAAAATAATCCTATGTGCCCACCGAGTTAAGGGAAAAGTTGTAAAATGCCAACCGTTGTTAGATAGGCAAGTAATTGTGCAGAAATGTTATTTGTGACAAATAATCGTGCTATTGTGGTGACTCAGGTTGTGAGTAATGGACATATTTTCAATGCTATCACACAGGATTCAAAACGACCTCCTGTTTAAAACGCATAAGCAGTGATTGAAACCGGACAAACCCATCATGGCTCCATTTTAAAATAGTATGAGTCCCGAGACGTTTGAAGGGTGCCTATTTTACATAATGATGTAAACACCCACCAAAGGATGGGAGGAGATACATAGCCACACTTGCTGTTTCTGTGCCTGATCCCAGCCTGAAAACCAGTGTGATGAGAAGCAGAGCATAGCACAAAGAGGCCGAGGCTCTAATCCCAGTAACCTCCTCGACACAAAGCTCATGCCTCTGCCTTGCGAGCGCGGCCCACCAGCTCCAGC
>NW_010104217.1:346-5139 GCF_000699245.1 Pterocles gutturalis | reverse complement strand
GGACTCCACTAGATACAGGCCTCCACTATGGACATGTGGGGTGATGTGATTAGCCAGCTGCATCCAACTGTTATACAAATATGTCCCCCCCACACAAAAAATCATAAATAACCATTTAAGTTAAATTCTTCAGTCAGAAGCCCTGGCAGAATGATGCTGTAATAAATTTTTATGGAGACATAACTGGGGATGATGAGTTCTTGGGCTGTGATGTTTGTTAAAGTGTTTATTGGAACCTTGCGGTACAGTAACAAATGATATCATAAAACAAATTGGGCTGTTGCTAATCAGTAAAACAATGCAAAAGTGGGATATCTGAGGCAGACACTTTTATTTTTTCCTTTCAATTTCCATTACATGAAAAATTGCTGATATCTTTCTGCAATCTTTTCAATCACACTGAATTTAGAGCAGTATACTAGCAAGAATGTCCCTTCTCCCTGTATATTTCACCAACTATTCTCTAATTATTTTGCCTTGCTTCGAAGGTGACACATCCTTGAAGTCAACCCCTCTGTCTTTGTTTTGAAAATCTAAAGTTTTCAATAATCATGACTTATAAACTCAGAAGAATCCACTGTGGATATTTAATATGTCTTAATGTTTTATTCAGACTGTAATGCCCTGGATTATTTTTCATTTAAGCTAGGTGCTTACAGGGTTAAATTCAACCTTTTCAAGCATCACACAAAATCTTGGTAACCCTGCTTTCTGTGAGTGATGGTCCCCTAGCCATACTCCATTCTTTTTGAGATGCAGGTCCATCGTAGCACATCTAGCTCTGAAGACATTACAGATGTCCTCTGTGTTGGGCTGTCATATTTCTTCTCTCTGCTTTCCTATTTCCCATCTCACAAGCCTCTGCTCGTCCTGTCTGCTGAGACTGTAAATTCTTTGTCGCAGCAGCTTTCATGGCCAGAGCTTTTGTCAGCTTTGCAAGGCTGGAAACACAATACTGTGGGGCTGATGCACAACTGACGGCTCCAGTTTGCTCCCCATGGCCTCACAGCAAGAGCTCGGTTCGGCAGCAGCCGTGCCAGTGCATGGGCAGACCTAAGACATCAGGGGTGGGGGAAAAAAGGAATACTTCGCTCAGAGGTCAGGAATGTCTATGTCAAGAGCACAGGTAGGGGCATGCAAACCCAGAGCGAAAGGGGACAGCCGTGTGCAGCATAGGGATTGTGGGGAAAGGCATGTGTCAGTTGGGGAAGAGAGGTATCAGGGACCAGGAGTGGGAAATGCCTGGGGAGAAGGGAAAGAAGGAAGAGGGCTGAGTGATGCAGAGGGCTGGAAAGTTTCAGTGGTTTGAGGAGGTTTGGGGAGACTAAAACAGTGGTGCTGCGTGATGGTATAGGTCTGCTCCCTCCCCCTCCCTTCTCCCCGTGAATTTGTGCCCTGGTAATAACGGCGTGGGGAAGGGGGGAAGGTAAAGACATGGAGCTCACCAGTGCAATGAACCTGTCCCTCTCTTCCCACCCTGGAGAAATCTCACACCTAGTACCACACCCTGACCCCAGCCACAAGGCAGTGGTACATCCAGCTATGTAGGGAGAGAGAGATGTCTGCTCTGAGGGTACCTTGGGTGGCTCAAATAGCCAGTCCCTATCCCTTCCAGGAGAAAGGACAGGCAAAAGCAGGCAAAAGAGACAAAGCTGTGGCAGCCAGGGATGGTCATAATTTTACAGCCACCGACAGTCAGCCATCCAAGGCAGCTACCTGCCCTGCCTGCACCTGAACTTTGCCCCAGCTGATCTCAAGGTAAAAGGCTGACTCAAAATGATAAACTGTGTATATGTATCTACTTGTAATAATGGATATCTTTTAGTTTTGGAGACTGGGGAGTGAGCTGAGGAAAATCACTTTGAATAACATGAGATATGGAAGCATATTTTATCTATTTATCAGCATTTAATCTAAAACTACTTATATCTATTTCTGGATAGCTACAGATGCAGAATTGAAGCTTAGAAGGAGTGGTGGTTTAGGTTGAGCATATTTGTGCTAAAACACCTCATCTTCCCCAGAAACAACCTCTTCAAAATGCAAATCTGTGGAAAGAACGTTCATGCTCATTCCAGCATGAATGAATGCTGAGGCTGCTGTCACACGCACTGTCACATCTCCAGCCACAGTCTTGCAGGGGTACACAGTGCTCGTTTTTCAGCCATAACTTTTACAATTTCCTGCCTAACACAAGCTGTGAAAGGCAATATCTTCCTTTGACATGCAGTTTTTCTGTTTATATAGGTAACTTTTATCTTGGAGGCTTGGGGGTTCCATCTCCATTGGAATTTTATAAATCTTGTTAAGATTTTTTCATTAGCATTCTGTCTTAATAGTAATATGAATAATGCAATGGAGGTAACTACAAGCTTCATTCAAACTTATTGCAATGTCTAACAGTTTACAGCATGTAATAACTATTATAACATATAACAAAACTTACATAGTTTTACTATTCTCTTCTAATTTTTAAGAGGCTGGAAGGCATTACTGAGTTCTCATGAGTTTGCACACTGGCACAGTAGTCTTCAGTGAGGATTTTGCTGGTTAATCCTTGCAGAGATTGACGTGGTGACATGCTGAGCATGAAAAGGAGCACATTGGAGAAAGTTAAGATGCTAAAGGCCTTTTCTTCTGACATATAACAATTTAATATTCTCATCTTGTTACTATTATCTTGATGATGAGTAACCTATAGAGAACGGCTTTTCATGTGCTCTGTGGCAGAGCTCTCTTGAATGTTCCTTGTGTTTCACACGCACAAGCACAAACACACCAAAAATTTTCTGTTGCAATCTCTACCAGATAAACATTGTCTTTGTCCATGAGCCAGTTCTCGTGTGAAGTGGAGAAGATTTACAAAACTCAAGTTAAAACTTGGCTAGAAGGCAGCACCTTGTAACTTATCAGAGAGGCCAATGCCAGCAACCTCTCTGTGGAGAGAAATGTTTGATTTTTCCCAACTTGGACAACATACTAGTCAACCAGGAGGCTCAGGGCTGGCCCAGAAATGCCATGTGAATAGGTCATTAAGAAACAAACTTTTGATAATACTTGTTTTCAACATTGCAGATAGAAAGACCTGGGAAACCATAGCAATATTTACATATTATTCTCTAAATATTTCCTCACTACCACAATATAGTTGTATCCGTAATTGACTGCCCTCTCCAACAAAAGACAAAATGGGCCATTTTTCACTAAAGGGGGTCAGGGGGTACAAGGCAACGACATAACTGACAAAAATAGAGAAAGGGAAGAGTTGTACACTGACTCTGAGACATGAGGCAAGGCCAGAGCTGACAGAGGCAATATAGAGTTGAGGAATGTGGCAAGGGGCTCCCTGGCAGAGGTGGCATGGGAGAGGCGTGGGTGAGCCAGACAGGACTAAACAGCTACATTTGAGATGGTCCAGAGGGGAGGGAGTGTAATCAGCATTAATTAATTACGCTGTGTTTATTTTAACTCTGCTATTCTGTGCCCCAGGTGCTTTACTGGTGGAGAGGGAGGGCACACTAATAAATTGGTATTGCTGCTTGTTATTATGTACTAATTTGTAGCAGCAGTTTGTGGGCTTTTTTTTTAAAGCAAGTCAATAAAGATAATATTCCTCAAAGGTGATTTCCAGATAAGAAGGCAGTTTATCAGTACTCCCAAATTTCAGCCAGCTGTCATTAAGTGTGTCTCCTTGGCTTGTGAAGGGCTTTGTAGCTGGGTCAGGGCTGCTGGAGCTGGCTGCAAGGTTGCTAAGGGAACAGCTCTGTCCTGAGATTCTTCTTACGCATCAAACTTTCATCTTGCAAAATTTCTGTAGGCAAATCACTGTGAGATGAATGCTAATATGCTGCACAACTGGGACAAGTGGGCTGAGGTAGCTGGAAGGACTGAGTCACATTTGTTTGATTTCATATTTGTATTAGGTGTGTACACAGATGCACATCTAAGAGGACAGAAATATATGGTATTACACATGCATTTGTTCTTGTGATATACTGTACTACAAGAATTGTCATTAATCATATTTGGGTTTGGTGACAGGGGACACACAGGTTTTTTTGGAAGGTGCTGTGCCAAAAAAAATCAGTAAAAGGGTTACAAGAACAACATTAATTTTTATGGGCTTTGGATCAGTCTGGAATTCATGTTGCAGACGAGCCTGTGGGAAGTCCATAGAGTTTGTTTTCAGTTAAACAGGGCTTTCCCCTTGTGAACCCGAGGGACAGGGGTGGAGAGATCCTGGCGTTCTTTGGGCTGCTGGGCCAGCAGGACACGAGGAGCCTGTCCGAGACTACCGAGGGAGGTCCTGGAGGTGGGAGGTGTGTTGAGTCCAAGGTGGACCCTCGCTCTGCTTGCTAGTAGGAAGAAGAGAGGTTCTTGCCCCTTTTGGCACCTCTTGCTTTCCCGTTCTGAGAAAGAGCTCTCCCTTTTTGTTGGAAGGATGAGAGGCAGCTGCTGAACTGGAGCCTTTGGGCAGGTTTCCAGGAAGAAGCTCTTGCCCTTCTCAGACGTCTGCCAGAAGATCTCTAGGAGGCACATGAAGGGAACACCCAGCACAGCTTCACCAAGGACAAGTTGTGGTGGGACCAGCATGAGCCATGCCTTGCAGAGGTGACTGCGGCGTGACTGCAGCTTACATTGCCTTTAGCGAGGCCCGAGACACAGCCTCCCACGGTATGGAGACAAGGCGAAGCATGGACAGAAGAAGGGGACTAGACGGAGGGAGGGCCACTGTCTCGTGCTCTGCAGGACGACTCCCATCTGCGGGGCAGCTGCTAGTGGTGGTGTGCCTC
>NW_010104217.1:0-205 GCF_000699245.1 Pterocles gutturalis | reverse complement strand
CAGCTGGATGGAAGCCAGGGCCTCTCCTGGCCTGTGCCTCAGAGCTGAGTGCAGAAGAGATGGCAGCTCTTCACCAGGGGTGGTGGTGGGAAGTGGGAAGGAAGGGCCCGTGCAGCCCTTGACAAATCAACAGAAGAGCTGTTTATTGGTGGGAAACGTTGCAGGTGAGCCTGCAAGAAGTCCATAGAGTTTGTTTTCAGTTAAA
>NW_010104216.1:2531-2880 GCF_000699245.1 Pterocles gutturalis | reverse complement strand
GCGGATGCTTTCAGCCCCAAACAAGACCAGGAATCGGGAATGAGCTGTGGCAATCAGGTCAGGATCAGCAAATCCCTTCTGGGCAGAGGCTTGGAGGAAATACCACCCAAACACACACAAAACTCAGGCAGCAAAACTCGCGGCCCTGCAGGCGGGTCGGGTACCCCCAAGCACCCCGTGCTGTGTTTAGGCACCGGTATCAATCCGATACAGTCTATACAGATAAGTACGTGTACACACAAGTATATATAAGTATAGTGTACATACAGCTGATCCCTGGCTGGGATGTCCCCCTGCCTGGCAGCACGATGAGCGCTGGCTTTTGGAGAGGCTGTGCCCCAGCCATCCC
>NW_010104216.1:2058-2419 GCF_000699245.1 Pterocles gutturalis | reverse complement strand
CCCGGCCTGCCGATGCCGCAGGACCCCTCAAGAGGAAAACCGCGGCGGTGGGGTCCTCGGTGCTGCTCCCTGGGCCGGGTAACGTCACGCACATCATCTCCACACGGTGGGAGTACCTGAACGGCACCGGCTCCTGCACCATCCTGCAGCACAGCAGGGCATCCCCCCACCCAGCCCTCCGCACGCCCTACGAGGGACGAGCTGTTTTCCATCCGTCCAACGCATCGCTCCTGCTGGAGGACGTCCAGGAGAGTGACAGCGGCATCTACAAAGTGACTGTCACCGCGGGAGCCAGGCTGAGCCTGACAATCCTGCTGGAAGTCCTCAGTAAGCGGCGGGTGGGGGAGGGGGGACCGGCGCG
>NW_010104216.1:656-1681 GCF_000699245.1 Pterocles gutturalis | reverse complement strand
CCCCGTCTGCAGGCGGCAGGTGCCAGCTGCTGTCGCAGGGATGGGAGCTCCCTTTAGATAACAAACAAGTTCCTCCCCCATGTGGCTCTGGGCAGTTCCCTCGATTCGCCCTGCCGCTTCCCTTCCTCTGCTCTAATGATGGCACTGCCCTAATGCACCGCAGCCCTCACCCCTGCGCCCCTTCCCGCCGCACAGAAACCCAAATGGGATCTGCAGCCTTTTCCTCTTTTCTCTCATTTCCTGGTGCATTTAGCATGCCCGGTATTTACCCAGAGGCAATGACTCAGCCGGAGAGCAAACAGCCCGGCCGGCTCCTGCCCTGGCGCCGCTGCAGCCCCGAGGATGCGAGGATGCTGCGGTGACAATCGCAGCCCAGGTCCCCATCGCGGGTGCTCCAGGTCCCATCTGAGGGCAGCGCTGGTGTTTCTGTCCCTTTCCCAGAGCCCGTGTCTCATCCTCAACTCCGGACCAGTGCTCTGGTGGCCCGGGCCACCGGCGAGGTGCTCTGTGACGTGGCTGAGGGCAGGGTGGACATTGTCACCTGGAAGAAGGATGGGCAGCCCCTTCCCCCAGAGAGAACTTTCCGCCGCTCTGGCAGCATCAGCGTTTTGTCCCTGCGGTCGGCAAAGAGATCGGACTGCGGCTCCTACTCCTGCAACGCCAGCAATGGGATAAGCTGGGAGGAAACCTCCCTGAACGTCACCGTCGCAGGTGATGGCTGCTGGGGATCTCGCCTCGTCCTGCTCTCCACCCTTCCCTGGGGGTCCCTGGTGGGGTTCAGCCCGTCCCCCTGCCTGTGTCCCCCGAGGTGTGAGGCTGTGGCCCCACGTGCCGTTGGCAGGAGCTCCCCATCGTGGGGTGAGCAGCAGAAATTCCCACTCTCCCATCCCACCGGGGCGCAGCTCTTGGCAGGAGATGGGCTGTTCCCTGGGGGAGAAGGTCCCAAGTGATGGCCCTTGGCCAAGGGGATGGTGACAAGGACACGGGCAGGGGGGTGGTGGCCAGGAAGCCCGTGGGCAGCACAG
>NW_010104216.1:0-299 GCF_000699245.1 Pterocles gutturalis | reverse complement strand
GTGCAGAGTGAGGAGCCCGGGGGAAGAGTGGCTCATCAGCTGCTTCCCTTTGCAGCTGTCTAAATATCTCATCTTCACATCATCTGAGGGGTTTTTATAAGAACAGAGAAACTTTCCTTGGCAATTTTTTTCAATGGCAAGACCTGATTTACTCCGTTTTCAAGCTGGGTGGGGTCCTGGTGCTTCCCAGACCCTTTTGTTTTAGAGAGTTGGGGTGATTGATCAACATTTGTATAGAAAAAAATTCTCAGGAGCATTATTTTAATTATAAGGCTCCATTTTTATGAGAAGATGTTTAA
>NW_010104215.1:0-4891 GCF_000699245.1 Pterocles gutturalis | reverse complement strand
TATAAATATATTTCTATTTAAATGTATTTTATTTATGCCATCAGCTGTCAGGGGAGCGCGACCACGTTGTGCTCGAGGCTGCGTGGGGAGCCTGGCAGAGGCAGGCACACGTATAAATATATTTCTATTTAAATGTATTTTATTTATGCCATCAGCTGTCAGGGGAGCGCGACCACGTTGTGCTCGAGGCTGCGTGGGGAGCCTGGCAGAGGCAGGCACACGCTCTGCGGTGCAATTTTCCTCTCTTTGATGCCAGCATATGCTCCAGTTCATCTCCTAACCTAGTACTCTGTTTTTAAATCTCCTCCATAATAAAACTGCTTCAGGCTGCTCTGAAGAACACTGGGTTCCCTCCTTTTGAGAGTGGGAAGCTCGTGGATGCTGGTCACATCACTCGGGCTGTCTCTGAGTAGTGATGCCTGAAACTTTGGGTTTACCAAACACTTACTCCCAAGCTCTGCTCAAGACTGAGGATACCAAGTGCCAAGTGAGCGTGGAGCACCCTTGCAAATGAAAGCAGTGCTTTTGGCAGCTGTTAAATATTGAGCTGTTTTCTTCACTGGGAATACTTTATTATTTACAGTTGGTTAACCGACTGTAAACAGCCTCCTCAGTGACGAGGACGGGTGCCCAAGATTTTGCTAGATTGTGCTCTAAGGACAGAAGTGACTTAGATGATGGTTCTCTGAAGATCAGAGAAGTTGTTAGATGTCGAGATCTTTTGATATTGTGCAGGGTGTCCATATGCTCTCAACTGCGGAAATGACAGCCTGTGCACAGACTCGGATGCCCAGGTTTAAAGATTTGTCCTTCTTTTCTAAAATGAGGTGGGAGCGGCAAGAGAGGCATGAGGAAGTAGAAGAAATTGTGGTGAAACGTGTAATACTTTGAATTTCTCCTAAAGCTAGTTTCAAGGTATAGCTATTGTTAAAAGAATATGACCATGTTGCAGTGTGTTTTTAGGAAAATCTGACGTTCAAAAATGGGAGCTGGTGCTATCTTACTGGGAAAATATGCAGATGATGTATGTGATTTTTAACATGCTGTTTGCTCTGGGCTGTTCCCATATAGACTTTTGCATTTGTCTTGGCAATCCCTTGCTGATTCTTTTGTCTTTACTGCCTCTCCGTCTTCTGCCTTTCCATCTTTTTTCTATTTGGTGTGTTAACCATTTATTTGTGCATCTTACAGGCTTCTCTTTTCCACCTACCCTGGTGCTCACTTGTTCAGGGAGGAGGAGGTGATCACCAGCTGCCTTGAGAAGATGTATTCTCATGGAGTAACTGGCTTGGCTTCCCTGTTGCACCCCAGTAAGCATTCCTGTCTGTGCCAGTTTGGCAGAATGACTCACAGGCAGTAAATGCTAGCAGAGGAAACATCTTTCCAAACCTATAACATGTGTGTAAGAGTTGATTTTAAAGGCTGGGGAGTTTAATTCTCCAGTTTATGTACTGCCAGTCTGATTTGAATGAGATTTGTGTTTTCTAAAGGAAGGATTGCAGCCCAAAACAAAGCCTGTTGAAAACAGTGGGAATCTTTCCATTGCCTTTCCTGGGCACTGGAGCTGGTCTTGGCAACCAGGAGAAGTAAGAGGCAGAGGAATATTGAATCTACAGGCTTTTTAGCCAGTAGCTCCTCTATAACTGCACTGGAAATATCCTGAGAGTGAGCAGTTCTGCATGGATGTATTTAAGCATCCAGTGAGAATAAATTATAATTAAAGACATTCTGTGCAAACACAGGGTAGATTTGTTTAAATAGTTCTATCTTTTGAAATCTATAGAGCCAGTCATAGAGAAGATTGTGTGGGAATACACAGGAATGTAAATATAAATGCTTATTTATGGTAGGAACTATGGTAATGAATGAGCATATTTTTTTATTATGTTTTCAGTTTATCATCATAGTTCCACATTTCTTTGCACAGTTCAAAGTGTAAAATGATCCAAAGCCCATTTCTGATAATGGCTTTCACTGTCTGCTGAGATTGTGGCTGGCAGAAGTTTGTCTATCTGCTCTGTTCTTTGGAGACCTTCCTGCCGAACAACATAAAGATCCTGATTTCAGAAATACTGCCCTTTGCAGGTAGCAGCAGCTCCTGGTGGTGAAGCCCAAAGGGGCTTCATTTTAAAGATGAGAGAGTGTTAACATCAGCGCAATGGCATCTGGTTCCCACTGAAAGCCAACTGGAGACAAACTATCTCACACATTCAAAATCTTCCTGTTGGCCGTTGTTTCTGGCTACGTGTCTTGCAGTCCCAGTTATGTTACTAGAGTCCTTTGGGAATGGTAAGAGCACATGCAATCCTTGCAGGTGCAGCAAAAAGAGAATTGCATTTGACATGGACAAGATCAGGTTGTCTCTAATATAAATGTTTGCCTCAATCCAGAGCACAACTTGGAGGCAGCAATTAAATTGTGTGGGCGATGACAGAGGAGCTGGCTATGACAACGGCAATGCCAAAGGAGAGCGACCAGAGTGCACTTGCTTGCAGATGAAACTTGGTCAATAAAGTAATGGTAAGGTGAATGCTCTCATCTTCATGAGATGATGATCCCTTAGGAGGCGGCTTGACATCCCACTCTTCCCTTGGCAAAGCCTATTTACTCTACTTCTTCCTTGGCTAATATAAATTGCGGAGAAGCCTGAACGTTGCTGGCAGTAGAAGTAGGAGGTGAGAAGCTATAGGGGAAGGCAGATGCAGCTAGGCAAGCTGCAGCTTCACCCTGTGGTGAATAACCCATAGACCCAAGTTTATCTTAGACTTCCCCTGTATCCTCATGTAGTGGTTACTGTGTAATGGGGAAAAAGAAAAACCCACTACATCTTTATCCTACTTCTGGAAGGTAGGGAAGCATTTTAGGGGGGGTGGACTAGATGATCTTCAAAGGTCCCTTCCAAGCCAAACCATTGTGTCATTCTGTGAAGCAGACTGATATCTTGTGAGCTGGTACCTTTCTGGACAAGAAGCGTCTCTCTCTGCTTCCACAGTTACCCTTTCTCTGTTACAGCTGAGCAACCTGAGAGAAGCCAACACCACCAAAATGTATAGCAATGGGATAAAATTCGCATCCATCAAGTTTTTGTTATGTGCACTCCTACCTGTCAAGCACAATGATATGTTGTGCATTTTATGATTTAAATAGCAAGTCCTGCTGTGCTGTACAATTAAACATTGTCGTTGTGTGTTCCACAACTGCAGTTAACGTTGACTTGACTGTAGCTTAGCAGGACTTGAGCAGACCGTAGAAATGCAAGTCATTACTGCCTCAATGTTGTGGAGCATTATGGTGGGCGAACACAATGTCAAATAAACCCTTTTATCCAAAGACAGAGTAATTCCCTGCTTTAATACTAAAAAAAATGCAATTTGTGAGAAGTCGGACATGCCAGAGACTTGTATTTTGATAGGCTTTATAAACACATATTGGGGTAAATGTGATGCTTGGAGAGACATATCATGCCTGTGGGTTAGAACAAATTCTGGTAATAATTAGTGGGGTAAAGCTCTGACAAATAAGTGGTAGGTGCTTAGTCTGAACTCTGCCTTTGCATTTGTGAGTTGTGATTAGACTATCAGTGCTGTATCAATGGTATTTTTTTGTTTTGATTTAATATAGACGCATCTTGCCCAGGGAAGTGGTGGAGTCACCATCCCTGGAGGGGGTCAAGAAATGTGTAGATGTGGTGCTTCGGGACATGGGTTAGTGGGTTGGGTGGTGTTGGGTTGATGGTTGGACCTGATGATCCTTGAGGTCTTTTCCAACCTCAATGATTCTATGATTCTATGAATACTGCATCGCTTCTATCCCCAATCCGAGTGTTTTGATGAACATAGCTTGAGTCTGAGAAAAGAAACAGAATTCTCGCATTTTAGTTTATCCGTCCTGACATTAAATACATTCCAGGCACACTTTTCTATTGCAGCGTGTGACTTTGAGTGGATGTATTAGTAATAGGAGTTTTAACGGATACATGCTTATTTTGACACCTAGTGTTAAATGTCTCCAATATGTACTCCGGCATTAAATTCCAGCTTGCATATGCTACTGGCTTTGACTTTGAGACTGCAAACAATACTCTAGTAGAGATTGAAAGCTCACACATTAACAGCTTGTTTCAGCTGTCTCAGAGGTATTCCACAGCCTTTCTTTTCATAGGAACTATAGCGGCAGATGCTATCAGTAATAGCGCTAAAAAAGCCTCGCTTTGTGTCTCTCTGTGGACTGAATTCGAGTCCCATTCAAATCAATGGGAAGGTTCTGCCTGCCTGCAAGGAAAGCAGAGCAGGCCTTACATCTCTGAACTACACTGGCTGCAAACGTCTTCAGAGCACAAAAAATCCTTACTCAACAGTTCGGAAGAAACCGATGCTGACAGCAACTGAGATTATTTTCATTTTCCCATAAATACTGCCTTAAAAAGAACTCGTGCATGCGCAGGGAGTTGCAAACACTTTTTAGAGCATTGCTGATTCGGAAAGTGTTGAGGTGTTTTAGAAGTTTTGTTGCAAGAGAACACAGTATTAGTAATCGTGAATCTGTCATGTAGAAATGCACAGCTGCTGCACCGAAGATATATAGCATTAGGACTAATGTGGGCTTAATTAAAAAAAATCTGTGTGCTTATGTATTCTGGTTTTTTTCTGTCTGAGCCAAGGTTCTGCTGTCTTGCGTTATTCATCATATGTGATGATAATGTCTAATTAACGTCTTTTTTGCTTGCCTGGAAATTACCAGAGGAAATCCTTCCAAACACAAGCTGCCGATATCTGTTTGACAGTCCAAATCAAGGGCTGGCTTCCATAGAAAAAGCTAACTGTGCAGTTCTGTGGATTTCAGTACAGTTAGCCATAGTAGGGATGCTACCTATATATGTGTGTGTGTATAT
>NW_010104214.1:9636-21219 GCF_000699245.1 Pterocles gutturalis | reverse complement strand
AACAGGGCCAGCCCATGACCCAGCGCGCCCTGTCCGTGCTGGTCCTGGCCAGCGCCGCCCTCATCGTTTACTTCGTGATCCGGACCGTGCGGTGAGGGCCGGGGACGCGCCGGTTGGAGCGCTGACGCAGGGAGCAGGCGGGCGAGCGGGGGAGACCTGGCTGCCCCCTTTGGGCCGCTATGGGGAGGAAGCGCACCGCGGAGGGGCCGAGGCCGGCCCTACGTCTGCCAGCTCTGCGCAGGGCCTGGCTGGTTGTGTTGGGTTACAGGGTCCCCTCGGCTCCTGGCTGGGGGCCGGTGAGCAGGGCCTCTCTGCTGCTCGTGGAGAGCACCGCAGCCTGAGGGGTCTGGGAGATTCTTGGTGCTGCCTTCACCTGCGTATCGGAAAGGTGCTTGGTCGGGGTCCAGTCACAGCAGTGATACCACTTATCAGTGTCAGGCCTTTCCTAGCTGCCTCCTTTTCTATGGAAGTGGACTTGTCGATGCTGACATCCATCAGACCTCCCGAATTTAATTTTCTATATTCTGTGGGTTATTTTTGGCCTGTTTGCAAACTTCCGTCTCACAGAGCTGCTGAATTTGTCCATCTCCCCTTCATTGTCGGTAAACATCTTTCTTTTGTGCTTTCTTTTTCACTAAACTCTGTTTTGCAGTTGCTTAAGAAAAGAGTCCTTAAAAAGCTTGCATTACCAGTCAACTGCCTTCGTGTTTCTCATGGAAACTACGGACTGCATAACTCTACATACATTTACAGTTAATTACAGTGTTTGTCACTGTGTTTTGCTGTCTTGCAGTTTTATTTGCTCTCTCTGCTTAAACTGTGAATTCTCGTGGGCAAGGCCAAGTGTGTGATTATGCATAAAACTTATTTATTATGCACAGCGTTCTCAATGTGCTTTGCATTGTAGTTAGTAACGCTGGTGGTTGGTGTGTCCAGTACCTTAACCATTTATTCCAGAAAGGTAGTTGAAAGACAGTGGCCTCTGTGGGGCACTTGGTAAGACATGCAGTCCAAGTAAACTACGTTATCCTGATTGCTCCATAGCTTCTACAGATCACTCTTGAGCAGCCTTCAATCTTATTTACATTGGAATTCATATATTGGTGATTTCATATCTTAAAGGAAACAGCGTAATCTTTTAGGCAAGTGAAAATGAACAAGAGTAATTCTCAGTGTTCTGGTTCCTCCTAACAGGAGCCTGTTGTATTTGGAGTTCTGAGTAGTACTGTGGAAAGGCCAAATAAATAAATAAAAGCCTCTCATTTCAGGAGGTGGAGAAGGAAATTCTCATCTACTGCCATTATTTTCTGGATGAGTGGCAATTGTTTGATACTGTTTTTGGCAATAGGTAGGTTACTGTTCTGCATTTGAAACTGGGCTGTTGTCTTTTAGGTGCTACTGAACACAGGAAGGTTAAACCTCATGTTATTCTGTAATTCTATTGCATCTTTCTGTTGCATCTTGCTTCTGAAATTTGGAATAGATGAACCATATGCTTTTGAATTTGAACTTGGGGCTGAAATATTTTTGGCAATGGTTGTATAAGAAATTTAAGGTTTAGGTACAAACTTCCCAGTTCCTGTTTGAAAGTTTTCCTCTGGAAGAAACCATATGTATTGTTACCAGACATAAAAGCTTGAGGGCTTTTTACAGACTTTTCATCTAGGTCAGCTGCCTAGAGGATGAAGGGAGGGTGGTAGATACAGTTTTTCTGGATTCTAGTAAGGCTTTTGATACTGTCCCTCACAGTTGTCCAGCTGTGGGATGGGTGGATTCATGAGGTGCTGGGTGATGAACTGGCTGAATGGCAGGGGTCAAAGGGTTGTAGTTAATGGGACTACATCTGACTGGCAGCCAGCCACCAGGTGTATTCTTCAGAGCTGAATTCTAGCACCAGACCTGTTCAGTGTATTTATCAACGATCTGGAGGCAGGAGTTGAATGCATTGTTAGTAAGTTTGCTGATGATACCAGACTACAAGGTACCATTGACTCTTGAGGGACGAGAGGCCTCGCAGAGGGATGTAGATAGATCACAGCATTGAACAGTGATTAATGAGATAAAATTTAACAAGTCCATATCCTATATTCTGCACCTTACAACACGGTAACATCAGGCACAAGTATAGATTGGGAGAGTATTGTCTGGATACAGCCCTGCAGAAAGGGAGCTGGGAATGCTGGTTGATGGTAAGCTCAATATGAGTCAGCAGCATGCCCCGACAGACAAGAGGTAAAAACTGCATCTTGGGGTGAATCAAACACAGCATAACCAGCTGGCCAAAAGAGGCGATTATCCTGCTATATTCAGCATTTGTGCAGGCTCATGTTAAGTACTGTTTGCAGTTCTGAGCCACACAGTTTAAGAAGGATGTTCAGGTCCTTGAATGTGTCCAGAGGAGGGCAAGAGAGCTGGTAGAAGAGCTGGAAAGCATGTCCTGTGAGGAGCAGCTGAGGACTCTGGGTTTGTCTAGTTTGGAGAAAAGGAAGCTGATGGGGCCACCTGCTTGCTCTCTACAGCTTCCCGAGGAGGGGAAGTGGAGAGGGAGGTGCTGATCTATTTTCCCTGGTATCCAGTGACAGAATGCCTGGGAATGGCTCAAAGCTGTGTCAGGGGAGGTTTAGACTGGACACTAGGAAACATTTCTTTACTGAGAAGGTGGTCAGACACTGTAACAGGATTCCTAGAGAGGTGGTTGATGCCCCAAGCCTGTTGGTGTTTAAGAGGCATTTGGACAATGCCCTTAATAACATACTGTAACTTTCTGTCAGCCCTGAACTGGTCAGACAGTTGGACTTGGTGATTGTTGTAGGTCCCTTCCAACTGAAATATTCTAGACTACTGTATTCTAACTTAATATATACACAACCTTCAACTTCATGTATTCAGAGGGAAGATCTGTAGTTTTAAAATAAAAAATAATGTTTTTCAAGTTCTGGTAAAGACTTTACCTAGAAAATCTATCTACTCTCTGTTGAGATACCTTTAGCCAAGGCTGCCTGATTCAGAAAGATAGAAATCTCTTTCTTTATCAATTTCATACATTCTGATAAAGATATGACTTTTCTGTTTTCAGAACCATGTGACTTTCTTTGAAGATGGTGCCCTGAAAATTGATTTTCAAGAAAATCTTGTACAAGCTGATAAAACTTCACTAATGTGGCTAATACTTCTCTCCATGTAAGCGGTGAATTTTGGTTGGGGATCATTATGTAAACTATAGCAATCTCCCATTGACCTTCTCAAGTGATACTGCTGATGATACAATTTATCTGTCAGGAAAAAAAATAAATCTTAATTTCATTTCTGGCTTTGTATGGGGACTAATTGATTGAATCCACTGATTATAAAGGTTGAGCTACTTGCACCTCTCCTTCTCCTGATACACAAAGAAGCTTGGTTTGGGAGGTATTGTCGATAGTTGTGACAACTGAAATGAAGAGTCATGGAGTGGCAGAGGCTGGCAGGTAGCTCTGGAGACTGTCCAGTCCAATTTCTTGCTCATGGCAGGGTCATCTACAGCAGGTGCTCAGCTCTTGTCAAGTTGAATTTTGAGTATCTCTAATGATGCAAATTCTACAACTTCTCTGGGCCATGTGAATATTTTACCACTCTCACAGTAAGAATTTTTTTTTTGTATTGATGCTGTTACAGTTTTTTGTTTTTTTTCCAATCACATTAGTGAAAAAGTTTTTATTGTTATGAAGTCTTAGTCTTTTCTAGAGTCTCTTGGACTGGAGGTCTAGCCTGTGCAGGCTTGTTTTGCTGCAGTAGCTAATTATGCCTGTTACAGTAAAAGGTTTTGGCTTTTATGGATTTTTATTCTGGTATATATCAAACTCCTATAACAGAAGATTTGCAAAGCATAAAGTATGTAGCGCTGAGATCATACAGTGGATCCATCAGAGCTAGGAATAAGAAAACCGAGACAGAGTGATGCCTTGTCCAGTCTACCAGTGTAGTTTTACTGCCTTTTTTGCTTCTTAGTTTTGATACTTAGATAAAAAACCTCATATGTCCGATTGCCATTCATGATGCATAAAAGGCTAAGCTTATAATTCATATGTGCTTTTGTTTTTTCTCTCTATTACACTGTCTGGAGAGTTTTTGTTTTTTAACTTAAAGCCTGTTGCAGACAAAGGTCTTATTCCATGTTTATGTAGGAAGAAGTACACGCAGTTAGATCTTTAGTCTTTCTGAGGTGATGAGAAAAGGGGTAGCAGATGGGCTGCAATAGCTTTTCTTTTTAGAGAAAATTGTCTTACATAATTTGTCATGCTAAGTAAGACATCCAAAACATGTTTCAGTATGAATTGTGTATTGTGATTTTAATGTAAAAAACATCTCTAGCAAGTTATAGGCTTTTTAAAAGGTGATTACTGAATGTCTTTCATTGGTGTGAAATCTGTAGCTCATGTGTGCCCTTTGCAGAAGAAAGGCTCAGTTAGCTTCAAGTGATAATTTTGGAGTACTTTTTGTAATGGGCATAGCTCATAGTTCAGGAAAAATGAATTTAGTTAAAAATATGCATTAATGGAGAATGTGAATTAACTGTACCATATTTTGTAGCACAAGGTATAAGAAAATTTTAGGATGGAACTTTCTCAGCACTGGGTCAACAGCTCTGGAACAGATAAAACTTTGTTCTGTCACACAGACTGTTACTGAACTCTTCCATGATATTTTTGCTGAGCTGTGAATGTTTCCCATAATTTATCCATCTATTTGAAAGTAGTCAGTCTTTGAAACCATTGAGCAAGAAAATCCAAATGTCACTTTTGGGAAGGCATATGCTGGCCCATAAGTAAGACTTGCCTGTAGGTCGAGGTGATGGGAGAGCTGCAATTTCCTTGGCACAGAGGATTCTCAGAATCCTCTAAAATATTGTGAAGCTGAAGGATGACCAGTTGGGGAGGCTGGTTTATTGCAGAGTTTACTAACAGTAAATAGCTTTTAGTAGAAAGACACTTTACTTAAAAAGACAGAGTGATTAACAATTGCTACTTTGTTGAACTGATCTTGTTTTAAGTGTTTGTGGTTTGCAGCAAGGGTAGTACTTGACAGCTGGAGAAATTGAGATCACTTAATGTAGCTTGTTTGTTCTTTTACATAGGTGAAAATGACTAGAGGAACAACATTTTTTCATAACATTTCTTTTTAGCATTTAGAGACATTTATATGTTAAGCTTCCAGTTTGCAATGAGTATGCCATATATGATGTGTGTAATCATGACAGAAATTCTATGTATGTATTGTGAGTCCTGATAAATCTTTTATTAATCTAAGTAATTCTGTTAGACCAGTGCTGCTGTATTTGTTGGTCTTCTTTTAAGAAAAGGTATTGCTGATTATTTTCCTAGAGTGGGACTTCACTCATGGCACTATTACAGTATGGATTTGTCCCAGCCTTTTAAATTTAATTTCAGTTTCTTAAACTTGCATGGTGTGGAATAATATAACAGTAGAATGAGGAAGTCCTGAACTTTTTGGAAAGTGTTTACTGACTTGGTAAAATAGAACTAGCTTCTCTGTGTGATTATTAGCATTGAAAAGCCATCTCGTTTGTGAAGAAAACCAAAAATCTATTTTATTTTTGTTTAGCTAGGTTTTTCTCTAATGCATCTACTGGTTTTTTCTCTCTAGTACAGTCTAAGGACAGAGTAGGTTTCTTCAGGCTACGTTTACATCTCCGTGTTCTGGATTTCCCTAAAAGAAGGTGAATGTTATTTGGAAGGTGTTTATTTTACATCAGCTTATAAGCAGCCGTTATCTTGCAAATCCTACAATGCTACGTTCTACACAGAAAATACATGGAAAGGTCCTTGGAAAAATATATTTTACACAATTATTATGCTAAATTAATTTTCTGTATGCAATTAAGGACAAGTATGGCTGTGACCCTTTACCTTGGTATCAGATTCGGGTAACAATTATGTTTAAACTGTCTTGTTGCTTGAAAGAAGTTTGCCTCTTCTAAGTGAAATATTTGACCTGAAAATACCACAGTATCCTAAGATATACCCTATCAATATGTTGATACACAAAGCTAAATTGATGAGTGGGCATGACTTTGTGTAAAAATGAAAGTTCTTTCATGTAAATGTACCTTGCCCGGTTGCTTTTTGGTTTTTAATGACTCTTCTGACACTGTGGTGTGGACGTGTTCAGAAGAGGTTTGTATCTGGTACATCAGAGGAACATTCAAAAAACTTACAGATATGTAATTGAGAATATGTTTTTGTACAAGGAAGTTCTGGGATCTAAGCTAAAATTTCACTGCCTGAGAACTGAGATTTTGAGATTTCTGTCAACAGTCAGTTTTGGAATTATATCCCACCCCCAAAAGGAGGTTACATGTTAGGTAGTGACTGGTTTTTGCCTTATACTGTGGGGTTTTTTTAACTCTTCCCACCCTCCCAAATCCCTTGCACTTTTATGTTTCTTTAGTCACTGGATGGTCTTTAAACTTGATCTGTTGTTTTGCATTTTCGTAACATACTTTCTGCCTTTTCTTTCCACCAACCTTGCTTATTTAGCTCTTCTGTTGGTTTAACAGTCTATTTTCTATACTATCTTTGATGTTAGAGGATATCTGTTCAGATTTGCTTGTGGATTTCTCTACTGCTGTTAGCTATATTTGAGGGATGATTGGGACTGAGCTTGTAGAGATTAACTTTTTATATACTTAAAACATTTTCATAACTTTATTTTATTAGACCCCAAGGTATCCATAGTAACTACAAAGATAAAAATTATCCCTATTAAGTTCATGAGAGGGATAAAGAGTGCTACTGACTTTAATGAAATTGGAATTTTGTCCTAGGTTTTCTTCCCCACAGTCACAGGGCAAAAGGTTTTAAGTAAGTTTTTGTTAACACTCATGACATTGTTCTAGTGTCATGGTTATGACCGACCATACATTATGTTGCATAAGCATCTCCAGTAACCTTTTAGCTTTTGCCTAATCTGCATATAGACAAAGTTTTCGTGTCAAAAGTAATTCTTTTATCCCTTTTTCAACAGCATTCATTTGAATCTAGAAATTTGCACCAGCCTTGTGATAATTGCTTTTTTGCATTATCTACAATCTGGTCAGTTGCTATGACTGTCTTAGGTTATTCTCAACTCACAGTAGTGACCCACTTTCCTTTTTATCCCATTAAGTAGAAAAAGTAAAGGGTATAGTGCGATTGACAGAAATATTGACTATACAAACAGCTTGAATTGCCTCCTTAATTTCCTATTTTATTTGTGTTCAAAATAATTTCTAGTCTGTTAGAATATCCAAGAGCGCTTGTCGTAGTACCAATTGTTTAGCTTCTACAAAAACAAGAGACAATACATATGAAGCAACCATATTTTTCATGACACTTTCATCCTAAAATTTTAGAATTTTCTTCTACTTGGTGCTTTGAAATATATAACTTCTTTCTGTATCGAGGACTAAAGGACAGATGAAATGAAGGAAGAACATGGAAGGAATTTTGTCTTGAACTGAAAGGCGAAATTTGTGTCTTTGTTACTAGTCTTAGCATTAAACAATAAAGTTAGCCAGTTTAAGTTGTGCTAAAGCACTTAAATGCCAGACACAACAGTTGCTTCTGTTTCAAATCATACTTGAGGGTGAAAGAAGTGATCATGATGATTATTTCTTTTTAAAATATCAGAAGTTGGAGCACTTTGAAGAAAGGTATGTATTTTATGCCTTTCCCATCCTAACAAGGTTATATTTGCTTCTCAATTCCAAAAGGAGGTCTAAGTCACTGGTGTATAGTCTAAACCAAGACTCAGTGCTGCTGTGTGTTGTTTCAAAGTTGTTCTGGTGTGAAAAGGTGAATGTTTTTCCAAGTTGCATATTAAAAAAAATTCTTTAAGCACACCAGAGTTCAGGACAGAATCTGAAGCTGAGAGTCTAGATATTGTATTTGATACCTCTTACAAGGTGGCTAAAGTGATGCCACAGTGTGGGACAGAGAGGTTATTATGCACAGTGTAATAATAGTACAATATAGTATACATAGTATGTTAATACGAACTATAGTAGCATAATATGTTATACATAAATAATTGCTGTGGTTTATAAAACCACAGGGACAGTTCTTTCTAAACACCTGGTGGGATGAGGCAGGAACAGGGAGGGTTTCACTCACCACTTAGGGTCATGGGCAAGAGACTGACACGACTCGTGAAGAACAAGAAAAAAACAATTGAATTTATTAACTATTTACAACAAGAAGCAGGATATTGAAAGAGAGAAACCACATCTTACAAAAAGGCACTTCTCCCCCACCCCTCCCTTCTTCCCAAAGCCCAAAGGCTTTGTTCTGTACCTTCTCCCCCCTCCCCGGTGGCACATGGTGTGGGGGGGTGCAGTCAGTCTGCCGCTCCTTCCTCCTCACAGTCTCTCCCGGCTGCCATGTGGAGTTTCCAACGGGGCTTCAGTCCCCCGATGACTGCCCCGACTCTGGCGTGGGGCTTCTAGTTCCAGCGTGGGGTCCTCCACGGCTGCTTCTTTTCTTCACCACGTGGCAAGGGAAAATGTTGGAGCTCTCTCGCTGATGGGAGTGCCGTGCAGTTCCTTCATCTCTCAGATCCCACTTCTCTTTTCTCTGCTGTCGAAGGTCTTCATCGGCTCCCGGGAGAAAGGGCTCCCGGGAAAAGGGCCCCCGGGGCGAGCCATGGCAGAGGCTTGGGCTAGGGCAGATCAATTCGCAGAAGCCGAGCAGGCGGCTGGATGGCCGGACCAGCCGCCCCGAGCCGTGCCCTGCCCGGGGCCACCAACCCATTGTTCTGTGCCCCCCCCAAATATGTTACTCGCAGAAGCGCGGATTGGCTCAACCCTGGCCTGGGGTGGGTCCAGTCTGAAGATGAGCAAGCAGTTTCTTACAAAAAGGCTATGTGATAAGTGGTGTCCTTCCCCCCACTCCCCCTGTTACCAAAGGCTTGGGTGGGGGGAGGGGCGGTGACTCGTTAAGAGTCATTTAAAAGCGGAGCCATGACTTTAACCCCTCCCTTGCCGCCAGACAAAACCCATAATAATAATCCTTGATTATTAGCTCTGAAGTATCCAGTATTGAAGTTCCTCAATGTTGTGAACACCTTTCATAGGCATGTAGCTTGTGTTTGTAAATTCTGGAGTTTCTGAAAGGAAGGGCTACTATCACATTTGAGTTTAGTACTGAATACCTAGAAAGCAGATTTTAAGTTCAATGGCTTTCATGTAGCTGCTGTTTACTAGTATACAGTAGCTGAAAGTGACTGTCAGCATTTTGTAAACAGATGCCTTTATATACCGTTTGCTGAGTGGCTAGTGATCTGAGTTCCTGATCCTTAAAGACTTGTGCAAGGCATACTAGATGCCTGTAGGGATAGTTCTGCAAAGCCAAACAGAACAGTTCAGTGGGGGGAGGTGGGGGATGGGGCGATATGTGGGATCCAGGCCCATGCAGAGAAGCTACAGAAAGTGAGAAAAGCAAATGCAAACAGTCTGTTCCTCTGGGATAAGCACTGTGCCTTAATTCTGAAATGTGAATCACTGTCTCTTCCTTCCGTGTTTTGTGAAGCATACAAGACATTGACTTTACAAGTTCTCTCTTATTCCAAAGTGTAATTATAAACAGTGTTGTTTACTTGATAGATATAAAAGACTTCACAAATGATAATAAAAACTTGCAATGTCACTCATGAGTTGCATTACATCTCTTCTGTAGTTTACTGAGTTTCTTTCTGATTTGATCTGCTGTTCTGTAGAGGCACATCAAACGCATAGAGAATATGTATCAAGACAATTTTTTTCTCTTTGTAGGGTCTGTTGGTAGTATGCTTTTGCATGTATTTTTAACCTGGCTTGTGCAGTTATCTGCTAAGTGCCTGTATAGACTTTTTCTATTCACTGCAGTAATTCTGTACAAAACTACAGGTGACCTTCTTGTTGGCCTTAATCATTTAATGTAAACTCTTGACACTTAGAATTGTCTAACCTCTGAATCTTATTGAGCTAAGTGTGTACACTTTCAATGTACTAAGTTTTTTAAAATTTATGATCATTATCAGTATAGCTGTTTTTTAAAGGACAGTTTTGTTACATTGTTGGAATGGAAAGTAGAAAAGAACTTATGGGACTTACACTTTTAAAAATACATTTCAGGCTCAGAAGACGAAGCAGAAAAACCCGAAGATACGGAGTTTTGGATACAAACATAGAAAACGTGGAGCTGACCCCATTAGAGCGAGATGATGATGATGATACAACACTGTTTGATGCCAATTATCCTCGAAGGTTTGTGTATAGAAGCTGAATGTACTTCTGTTACTAGAAGTGAAGGAGTATGGATGATAAGCAGTTTCACTGAGAAAGCTTGCTACTGTGTTTCATGTGGATGTAGTTGGAGAAGGGATGTCAAGATCACTTGAATTTTTAACGGGCAAGAATTTAGTGGGCAAGAAGATAAACATCATTTGTCTTCAGCATGTGAGTTCCAGAGAAATGGAGAGGAAGGTAGGATATTTTTGTTACAAATACAGTGTCATTATTGAAGCTTATGTTAAAGTCAACAACTAGCTTTTACTTTTTGCCTTTTTTTTTTTTTTCCATTTTGGAGGCTCCTCAGTTTTTCATGTATATTCTGTCCTGTGACTTCTTCTTTCAGCAGCTTCATTCTGCTTTCTCATTGCTAATGTAGCCAGCAGTTAGTTGGTGATGATCCTGCACCAAGTTTTAGATTTGGTACTGCTGCATAGAAGGGTTCATATTCTTAAGTCACCATGTGGCAAATGCAATACATGATGTCTTAACTGAACTAAAAGTATTATAGTAGTAGATCAGATGTTCTGCTTTTTATTAGGACACAACTTTGGATGCAATTCTGGAACTTGAGGTGAAATATTTAGTCTTTTTTAACTTTGTTTCTTTAGGGGAATTCTTTCAGTTTAAGTATTTTCATAGATCAAAGTCACTCCTTTTTTTTCTCTCCCCCATGCATTAGAAGAAACTAGTTGAAATATCTCCAGTTACCACTCCTCTGTATTTGACAGTGATGTGGCACTTACGGTTACCCCATGTTACTGGTCTTTTCCAGTATAAATTATACCTATTATGAAATAGGTCATTGTCACATGTCCATGAATTCCCTCTGTCTTTAAGTTCTCTTTTAACTCAGCATACTTAATAGACATTGAGGTATCTGATAGCCACTTAACATGATACATACTCGATCCTCATAAATGCTTATTTACAGGAGTAACCTTTTTGGTAGGAATGAACATAATATGACTAGTCCTCATTAAGAAACAGTATTATACAATTAACAGTATTGTATTCATGTTACAGAGGTTACTTCATACTCTCATATGCTTATTTGGAGATCAAGCATGGGTGTATTTGTTGTTAAGCTTCAGGGAGCTGATGATGTCTTGCAGTATTTTATCTAAAAGGACTATACTGTTAATATGTTAAAAAGGTATATGCACTGTGTCTTCTAGTGCAGAGGAGTCTGTGTTATTAAGTATTGAAATGTGTGTTATGCATGTAGCAATTTTTGACTGCTTATAACTTCCAGTTTACCTATTTTGGGAATTTGGGGG
>NW_010104214.1:0-9591 GCF_000699245.1 Pterocles gutturalis | reverse complement strand
CATGAGCCTTTTATCCCTACATTTTTACCTTAGTACGTTGCTGTCTAAATGTAACTCACATTCTACAGATAAATCTAAAATTTCTAGCTTGAAGCTTACTATGTATTAAGATAAACAAGAGTATGTGTTTGATGTCTGAAGGTACAAAACCACCCTGAAGTGTCTAAGGGATTGTGTCTTTAAGCTTCTTTGCATACCTTAAAATAGAAGCAGTGAAAGCCCTAGAGGGAAAGGTCGCTAAAATAATATCAGATGTTTTTAGAGGGTGGATTTCTGGTTTGGTTTTTTTTTTTTTTTTTCCCCTGTGCATTTCTAAACACTTATATTTGAGGGAGAAAAAAACTTTATTCAAGTATTTTATTGTAGAATTATCTACTATACACAGTAATTTTAAATTGTTACAGATCCATTTTGCAATCCTAGTTTTGCAGCTGCTTATGGAGTAACCAAAGTACGTAAAACAGTAGATGCTGTTCATATCTGGTTTACATATTTCAGTTATTGCATTCTTGGATATTTTATTTTTGTCCCTGACAGGATGTATAAAGATGAAACAAAAGTGAGAACAGTAAGAATAGATGTATGGGACAGTGTCAAAGGCTTTGCAAAAGTCCAGGTAGATGCCAGTCAGTTGCCCTTCCCTTATCTGCCAGCACTGTTGCCCTGTCATAGAAGGCCACTGAATTTGTTAGGGATGATTTGCCCTTGGTGAAACTGTGTTGCTTGTCACCAGTCACCTCCTTATTTTCCATGTGCCATAGCATAGTTTCCAGGAGGATTTACTCCATGATCTTGCCAGACACAGAGATGAGATTGACCAGCCTGTAGTTTTCCAGATCTCCCTTATTTCTCTTTTTAAAAACGGGGGTTATGTTTCCCCTTTTACAGTCAGCCGGAACTTCACCAGGCCATGACTTCTCAAATATGATGGATAGTGGCTTGGCAGCTTCATCTGCCAGTTCCCTCAGGACTCACGGATGCATCTCATCAGGCCCCATGGACTTGTGCACCTTCAGGTTCTTTAGATGGTCTTGAACCTGATCTTCTCCGAAGTATTGTTTCATTTAGCTGATGGTGTAGCTATTGTAAGATAAATGAAGTATTTATTTTAATAAATACAGTTCCTCATACACTGTGATATCTTGGTGATGAACTTTTGCTGGATAAATAGTATTTGATTTTAAAACCATTGGCTTCAGCTGGAAAAACAATGCCTGATGTTTTGATCCAACTTCAAAGAGTCCAGAAAAAAGTGGAGAGAGAAGTGGCATGTAATGTTTAAAGATGTCGTGGTCTGGAGTAAATAAATAGAGTGACGTAACTTGTGGCATAGGCATACCTTTACTTCTGTCCTATGGGGCTGCAAATTGACCTAAAATTTGATGTTTGCTGACAGGAAAGATGATAACGTCAACCTCTCAGTCAAACTGGTCAAACTGCAGGAAAAGTAATCGTATTGGAGTAACTGAGTGATCTAACCAAACGTAATTTCAACATGTTTCTGTTAACTTGCTGAGGAAAACTGACTAAACAGATCAGAAGCACTACCTTCAAAAGATAATAACTATAAATAATAAAGGAAGAAAATGTTACTGTTGTTTCAAGATAGCTCAGAAAGTGCTTAAATTATCAAAATAATTTTGATATTGGGAGCTTGAGAAAACAAGGACTTTGGTTATGTTTAGTCAATAATATGAATATACTCTGTTTATGTATATTGAGAGCTTGCTGTGTTCCCCTTTATTTGGAGAAGCTCTCAAAATTTTAAAAGTTACTTTTTATCTTGAAACACTTTGTGTATAGGAGGAAAACAGTCTGAACAATGTGAATGTGCTCCACACACCTCAATAGAACAACTTGATAAAATGCTGTCCGAATTTTGCAAAGCAATGGTGCTGCTTGAAGAGAAGTTTGAAAACTAATGTAGGGTACCTTAAAAAAAAATTAAATCTTTAATTGGGAATGTACTTTTTTCAGTTAATTTCTTTCCACTTGCTTCAGCTAAGCCTTTTGCGTCTGCATTGAAGTTTAGTAATCAGTCTTCATATTACTGCTTAACCAAGAATGACTAAAGGGAGTACAGAATGCATAAGTAATCAAAAAGTCAATGTGGACAACTTGGTGATAACGATACTCAGATATTCTCAGGAGTTGTCATTACACTTTGTCCTGACATTTGCATTAATTTGTTATGGACAACAAATTGTGGAAGTATTGTTATATATAGAAAATAGTTGTCTCTTTTCCTTCTTTCTTTGTGACTTGTCAGTAGACTGCAGTAGTATCTACTCTGCTTCAATTTTTCTTGACTAAAACAATCAAGATTTTTTTAAGAGGATACTCTACAGCACAGCATGCATGTGTTAGAAATTCCTGTTGGCTTGTTAAGTGTTAGCTGGTAAGTCTATTTTACTCTTTCCAAGGCTACAATGAGAAACTGGCTTCTTTCCTAAAATCAGCATAGCAGTGTTTGTATACTGGTTGCTCTGATATGGTTATTACTTTGAGTGTTATTGCTGTTTTCTTTCAGAGGTATTTGAAAAAAAAAGTCCACAGTGTCCTCTATTGTAACATAGATGCAACTTAATTGTACTCCCACTGTCATCATCACCAATGTTATCTAGTCTCTGTCTCTTCAGTTACCTGAATGGGATGTTTTAGCTATTTTGTTAAATAGCGTACTATTACATGTCAAAGTTTGACATTCTAACCTTTGGTTTCTCACCATGCAACTTTGCTTACATATCAAATGAGGTACAGTGCAGTATTGTAGTATCGCATCTTTGTTTTTCAAAGGTATATCACGCTAATAGTTTACAATCCTCATAAAATCACTTTACATGCACACCACTTGCTACACTGCAAGACACAAGGAAAAATGCTTATTCTATTTTTGACAGCATTTCAATTATGTAATGCTACCAAGAGTTGCCACAGTTTGAACAGGAACTCGGGAGCCTTGGAAGCTTAAAAACATATCCAACATGGCAAAACCCCAGTTTTTTTTTGAAGTGGACTGTCTCTGGGAGTTTATGGCACTTTGCTTCACACTAAAACAGTAAGAAGTTTTTACAGACAAGTTTAATAGTAGAATGTTACATCTCTATAGGTTTTTTTGTGATGTTTGGTCTTCAAAAATGTAGACTAAAGTTCTCCTTGAGACAGGGCATTTCAGATTAATGCATCTATTTCTTCTGTTGTAGAGAAGTACGTGCCTTTCAGTGAAAGAACTTAATCTTAGAACCATAGAAGGAGGCTGCTTCATGGAAGGAATAAGAAGCAAGAGGTTATGCAAGTTGGGGGACTAATTTAATTTGTGTATATTATGGCATCCTTAATTTGTTGCATTAAATACTGTATCAATTGGTTCTACTGTTTTGTATATAGAAGATTTTAAATGTAAAGCCTACAAAGAGAGAGAGTGCGCAAAAATGAAAACCTATTTGGAAGGGAGAGTACTTTTAAAACAGGGTATTTTTTTGCTTGTTACAAATCTTGTATGCCATAAATGTGGTTTACTTTTTTTCTACAGTAATCTGTAATGTTAACAAATTTTTTTGCTGATATTAATTTGTAAGTAAACATAGCCTCTGTACTCCTCAGAATTGTCTGAACTTGGTTTTAGTTGACGAGATGCTTTATCCTTTACAAATAAAAAGCCAAACTACTGCCTTTTGCATCGAGAGGTTTTTTAAAATTGAATTAACACGTTTTATGTGACCTGATGGAAATTAACAAATAAAAACTGTTTACAGTGTTTGTAGCATTTGGCATGATACTGCAACACTTTATAGATTGTAAGGAAATTAATATGATCTTGTAAAACACAGTACTGTAACATTTTTGCTCTTAAGACTACTGATTACAACAATTGAGTCAAATTTTTTTGTGAGGTCCATGTTCAACTCGCTGCTCAGCAGCTTCAGGGTACCGCTGGTGTAGTCCACATGGCGTCAGTGTTCAGACATGTGACTAAGCAGAGATAAGCCTTTGGGTAACTGTTTAAACAATCTAGGTCAAATTGTAAATTTGTTGCAACTCTGAAATGAAGAAGTGACATCAGAAGCAGCTGTTACTATGAAATGTGTGGCAATATTCACATGAGTGGAGTTGGCATCCAGCAGTTGCATTTATTTTTAGGTAGTACCATAAAAATTAGTAGAACAAGCTTTAAGACCTGGAAGACCTAGTTTTTAAAAAATGTGTTACAGTTTCCACAGGAATCTTGATAATGCAGACAAAATGTTCAAATTCCAGTTCATTAAAATTACTGTGTAAATTTATTTCTAATTCTGTATATATCTAGTATCAAGGCATAAACTTGTTATAGCAGTATTGGTGGAGCTGGCTGTTTCCTGAGAGTTCCTGTGTTGTGGGCTACAGGGAAAGGATTATCTTTCCTGCTTCTTCAGTCCTCTCGTGATGTTTGAGGAAAAAAACAAAACAAAACAAACCAGGAATACCTTATTTGTCTTTGATTATTTCTACTGTGATGGGAAGGGGAGGAGGCCTGCTGTAAACTTTTTTAATCCTGTACCAGCCTATTTGCTGTAACCTACTTACTTTTTCCTAGTAACAACTTGGAGGAAGTCCCAAGTAATGGATGCTGAATCAGCTTCCAAAGGTAGTTTTCATCTACAGTTGCCCATGTTCTGCAGAGAGCTGGAAATATATTGCGTTTGCAATAAATGCAGTCGTTGTTTTGCTTCTTCTCCTCTTGTACTCAACTTTTTCTGCCCATGTTTAAAATTGAAATGAAAACAAAGCACTGATTCTCAGAGAGGCTTTGGGGGGGGCGGGGGGCAGAATCTAGACACGGTGAAGAACACAGCTGTGTCATAGGTTGCAGGTGAGAGAACAACAGATGATAGAAGGGTAAGCATGTTGCTTTCCTATATAAAGGGGACCATTAGTGTTAAATCTAAACATAAGTGCAATCTACCTTTAATTTTTCTAGTAGTGGCTCATGTTAGCCCTAGCGGTAGGGACTGTCTTCCTGACATCCTCTAATTAGTTGTCTTAATTTTGTAGAATCTTTCTAGGCTTTGAACTGAATGCATTCTGAGGAGCTGTTATGCTTGCTAAGCATAGATACTTAAGCTGTTCAAGTATGTTAGAAACATTGGAAATGCAAACACTCTTGTGTCTCCTGCAAGTAAATCTTGAAATTTTTCTGGAGAAAAAAAACAGAACAGGTTTTTTGCATTTCTAAGCAAATTTTCTGGGGTGGGGGGAACCAACAAATTTTCCAGAAAATTATGTGGGCTTCTTGCATTCATGCCTCCAAAATTACAAGGATCTATTTTATAAGATAAGTGTATATAAAGCAGTCCTCGAACTGGTAATCAGTTGTGACAGTTTTATTTCCTGGTGTGCCAGATACTATGTGGTCCATGGTGCAAATTTCCTTGGCCTTTTCCAGACCATATCTAATTTCAATAGCTGAAATTCTCTCAGGGCTTTTGTAGGCACCAAATTAGTCAAAAATACCAATATTGTATGTGTCCTGGTCTTAACCGTTGGAAGTCTGCACTGAATTGTGTGCAGCCCTTGTTGATATGTACAACGCCATCAGTAGTATTTACAGCTGTGGCTGAAAAGCTGTTCTTACGGTAGATATTGGGAAGAGTATGCTACCTCAGAGGCCAGTAGCTGACCTGTGCATAAATAGGACTGAAGTTTATATCAAGTGTACTTATCACTTTACAATTTGATGTAAAACACAAGATTAAGAAGATGAAGACAATTAATTATGAAATATGTAACTGAGAAGCCATGCATGGAACTCAGTTACCCATTTGATTCAAGATGTTAATAGGCCGGTAAAGAAATGGGATCTCATCTGCTGAAATAAAGTTCCTTAGAGAGATGAGATAGCCCAAGTTTAATGGGAAGTAAGCTTGGGGAGGGGCTAGATGTCTTCAATAACTTGCGTTTCTGGAGGCAGAAATGGAATGTGGAGAAAAAGCTTGTAAGCCTTAAAGAAAAAAGTTGTTAAAACGTAACCTTTACAAATTTTACAGTATTAAAGCTATCATAGTATATCTATTATTGTTTTTTAGGGTTTTGTGACTTTTTTCTTTGTTAGTGCAATTTGAGTCATAGCATGGACAAAGAATGTGTAGTTCCTGATTAAGTCTGAACATATTAGTTAAGGATAATGGAGCATACACTCTCAAATACTATGAATGGGTCTGAGAGTGAGAAGTCCGTGAGTCAGAAGAGGCAGAAAGCATTTTTATTTTTCTTGTTGACTACTAGAGCCAGGAAAGGACTAATATATAAGCCAACTGAAAGACCCAGGTCTCAAAAGACCTAGTGTGGCTGGACTGCTTCATAATTTTAGAACAGACTGGTGTTTGCTCCAAACTTCTTGTCTCATGGTACTCCTGATGATGAACGGCTAAACCCCAGATTGACCCATAGCTCTCTGGAGTGCTGCCCACTGATGAAATTTTTGCATTATTTTTTTTCTGTCCGCAGTTGCTCGTCTATTCCAGGCAGCTTGCAGTCTGTTTAGCTTGAAGCATTCTTACTTTAAGACACAGTAAAATGAGAAGATTTTGTAATGATGTTGTCAGAATGGATGTATAAGTTCAAGATTTTGTTAAGATATACAAATGAGGTTCTTAAATCATGAGATCTTTTGAACGTTATTTCATGCCTTCTTCCATTGGAAGAGTATGAGCCAAAAGGCTTATGCTCTTGGCATAGCCTTTTGGATGCTTATGACAGTATGTTTTGCACAACATGCAATATGTGAGATGTTTTTATAATGATCTGGATGCAGGCATTGAATGTCAGTGGACAAGTTTGCCAATGATACTAAACTAGGAAGAGCTGTGGACTCCCTTTAAGGGTAGAGAGGCCTTACAGAGAGTTCTGGATAGACTAGAGAGCTGGGCAATCACCAACTGTATTAAATTTAACAAGAGCAAGTGCTGGATTCTGTACCTGGGACAGGGTAATCCTGGTTAAACATACAAGTTGGGGGACAAGAGACTGGAGAGCAGGCCTGTGGAAAGAGATCTGGGAGTTTGGGGTTGATGGCAAGTTGAATATGAGTCGAGTGTGCTCTGGTAGCCAAAAGGGCCAACTGTGTCTGGGGTGAATCAAGCACAGCATCGCTAGCTGGTTGAGGGAGGTGACTGTCTCACTCTCCACTACACTGGTGTGGCCACACCACAAGTACTGTGTGCAGTTTTGGGTGCCTCAATGTAAGAAGAACACCAAACTATTAGAGCATGTCCAGAGGAGGGCATCCAAGGTGAAATTTCTGAAGGGCAAGATTTACAAGGAGCAGCTGAGGTCATTTGGTTTGTTCAGCTTAGGGAAGAGAAGGCTGAGGAATGACCTCATCACAGTCAGGGAGACAGTGGAGCAGGAGGTGCTGAACTCTCTGGTGACCAGCGACAGGGCACAAGGAAATGGAATGAAGCTACATCAGGGGAAGTTCAGACTGGACATTAGGAAAAGACTCTTTGCTGAGAGGATGGTCAATCACTGGAACAGGCTCCCCAGGGAAGTAGTTGTGGCACTAAGCCTTTCAGGGTTCAGAGAGCATCTGGACGATGCTCTTAGTCATATGGTTTAGCTATTTAGTCCTGTGAGGAGCAGGTAGTTGGACTTGATGATCTTTACAGGTCCCTTCCATCTTGAGATACTCTATGGCATAGTCAGAGATAAAAACCAAAAGCCAGAGATCTTTTTGAACTGTTTTTCCAAAAGAGCACTTTGTTTATTGATCTTTTTGCCTAAGTCTCATTCTGTTTAATAGAACCAAAGATTCGTTCCTTACAGCTTCAGAAAACTAGTCTATAGAGGATGAAACTATACATGTTCTCACCCAAGCTTTTCATTGTTCATGTTTTAAAGTCAGTGTACTTTCAACAGCTATCCAGATGGATTGTGTGTTGTATGAAGAATTACTTATTTCTAACAAACAAGCTCTCTATTCCTTGCACAGCTTTTTCCTTAAAAAAAAAAAAAGTCAAAAAAAGCTTGTAAGGTGAGTGGTATTTATGAGGACTCTTTAGAAAACACATAGTTTTAAGGGTTTTAGACTAGCACTGGCTTCTGTAAGAGATTACTTCATTCAAAAGCGTATATGCCACAAATGGTTTGAGATCTGGAGATTCTGCAGGGGCACTGCAATGTCTTTGCCCTAATCTTGTTCTGTTAAACCTGCTTTGGCCACTGTCCAAGAAAAGATGCATGGCTAGGTGGATTTCTCTTTAGACCAAATACAGCTGTTCTTATTCTGTGCTCTGGTAGTGTCCAAAGGCCCCTTATCTTTTTAAACACATAAAAAATAGTTTTGTCAAGATATACATTAAATGTAGTGATCAAAACAGGAACAAATATACCAATGTTGCGATATTTCAGAAAATTACTCTTGCACTTCCAAATATGGAGATTGTTTAGGTAAATTGAGAAATCTCATTCAAAGCATCTTTCCAGTAGATTGGTTTTTCATTTTGTTTTTCCTGATGTGTAATCTAAATCTGCTTTTTAGTAATTTTAAGACAATTACACTTAAGCTGTACTGAATTGTAGAAATAGCTTTGTTTTATTGCAGATCTGCCATATATTTTACAATCATTATATTCCCCATCAGTCTTGACTAAACAAAGCACCCTCAGTTTCTCTCCTATTAGTCTGCGGTGTAGGAATGTAATACATTTCATTCTGGAAATGAACTAGCTGGTTCACAGACTCTGTGAACTGCAGTGTCCAAAAGAGAAGAGGGTGGATGCTGCTCATGAGATGGTATATGTCCAACATCAAGAGAAGTGTGGCCAGCATGTCGTGTGTCAAGGGAGGTGAATCTGCCCATCTACTCTGCTCTCGTGAGACCCCACCTGAAGAAATGTGTCTGGGGTCCCCAATGCAAGAAGGATGTTGAGCTGTTGGAGTGGGTCCAGAGGAGGGCCACGAAGATGATCAGAGGGCTGGAACACCTTCCATATGAGGACAGGCTGAGAGAGTTGGGGTTGTGCAGCCTGGAGAAGAGAAGGCTCTGGGGAGACCTTATAGCGGCCTTCCAGTACCTGAAGGGGGCCTCCAGGAGAGATGGGGAGGAATGTTTTACAAGGGCACATAGCAACAGGATGAGGGGTAATGGATTTAAATTCGAAGAGGGAAGATTTAGGCTAGATATTAGAAACAAATTCTTTAATGTGAGGGTGGTGAGGCACTGGAACAGGTTGCCCAGATAAGTTGTGGATGCCACATCCCTGGAGGTGTGTCCACATACACACACACTATGGCATTAATTCAGTAGCTTTCTGTGTAAACAGGCAACAGGAATCAAGATTACATTTATTTGAGATTACATTATTATTTGAGATGGATTGTGAACTGGCTGGAGAAAAGAAGCCAGAGAGTTGTGGTGAATGGGATGGAGTCTAGTTGGAGGCCTGTAACTAGTGGAGTCCCCCAGGGTTCGGTATTGGGACCAGTGCTGTTCAATATATTCATCAACGACTTGGATGAGGGAGTAGAGTGCACCCTCAGCAAGTTTGCTGATGATACGAAACTGGGAGGAGTCGCTTACATGTCTGAAGGCTGTGATTCCATTCAGCGAGACCT